>NW_018108242.1:25604-29939 GCF_000183805.2 Loa loa | reverse complement strand
ATCATTCCACAGAATATTACTGACAAGAATGGACCTTCTCTTGCCATGTTGCTGCATTCCTCCTCCAACCAATCGTTATATTGCACCATTCCAGCCATTACCGTATCTGCACCTTTCATCAACAAACTAATCTCATCACTCGTCTCGTCCTAAATATTTATGTAATTGTTACTAACAAAATAAAGTAATGCTGCACTTTCGCGATGTTCAAATGATGTTCAAACTTACAGTCGTTACTAGACCAATGACCGACCTTAACGATGATTCCCATTCGTTTTGTTTCAGATGTGAATGGAAATAAGTGGAGAATTTGGAAACTTTTTGTTCGACCATTTGAAAGTTGCAGTTGCATTGAAGCGAGGTCACGCTGTGCTAGCCGAACACCCACTTGCTCCGTCCACCGAACCAGAGCAACCTGCAACACTCTTCCTTAATAGCAACATAATTTTATTCTCTACGACCTCACAGAACACTGAAAACAGAACCTCATCAGGACTGGCAGCCTGGTAACTAATTTGTTCATTTTCTTCTGTTGGCGTTACGTTGTGACAAAGCGCAATCGCCTCTACTGCCGTCTGCAACTTACTAGAAAATGAGTGACGACCCAGCTTCCCAGAATAAGCTGACAAAACATGTCGAGATACATCCTGAAAAAAATTCTATGAAACGATGAATTTTGTTTATACCCACCCTTCAATTCTATCGTCTCTAAAACATCAACAAGAATACCTCGAAAGCATCGCTGCTGAACGCCACTGTTCCTAGGTGGATCTTCTTGAAGCGCATTTCATTCATTGTTAATGTTCCCGTCTTGTCAGATAATAAGAATGAAATTCGGCCAAGTTCTTCAGGAATGGTGCTACTGCGCACAACGGTATCTACAAATTTGAAACAATAAAAAACCGACAATTTGTCGGGTATTCCCTCACTAAAGAAAAAAAACAAATAAACGTGATGACCTTTGATGTGACGGTCTCTCCCGATTTGCCAAGAATAAAAGAGCTTAGCCATGTCCAAATTGACACGCAGTGATATCGGGATTATATATGAGAATAGCAGAATGAATCTCATCAAATACCGGTACCTGGAACAGGTTTTTTCAGCAATTACATAACAATAACACAAATAAATCCTGATCAAAAGAAATGATTGCAGAATAGGTTACCAATTCTTATCCAATCCCTTCATGGCGACCATAACAGAAGCTAGCACGACCACGAACAAAAATAATATCTTGGTTAAGTTATTAACCTAAAATTAAAAAAAGTGAAAATTCTCTAAACTAATTACAACATTTCAAAGAAGTCTTTAACGTAATTCATTACTGAAACACTGTTTAACAACTAAATCGATATAAGAGGATTTGACCTCGATATCGAGTAATCCAACTTTACTTTCCGGCAAAGTGGTATTCATGACAGATCTGGTTTCACGACCAGTATACACAACAACACCCACTACACGACCACTAGCAAGCACCGTATTAGCCCAAAGAACATTTTCGACGTTTAACGATCCGTCCTGTATTGAATCCTCTGAACTTATCTGAAAATTTTGGAATATATCGTTTTTGATGCCTTCAACAAGCTCATCTCCAACAAGTTCTATTCTAGTACTAATATGAACAAATTCAGATAGAAAATCTTGATTGATCAAAAAAAAAAATGTACACAATCACACCTTGAAAGTACCCACGAAATCGTGAATATCCTTTTGTGGTTTTTCGGCATAAATTTCCAGATTAAGGTCGAATATGTCCTGAAATGGGATGAGATTAGATTCCATATTAAACAAAGCGAAGGTATGGAGCATAAAGAAACGTACCTGATCCGAAACAAGATTTTGAGTAACAGGAACAGCAATCCGTAACTTCCAATCAGTTTCACCATCTAATTGGTCAGTTCTAATAAAGGAGGCTCCCGATTTCTCAGTAGTTCGTAAGAACACTACATCTGCAGGTACACGCTTGTCCTTCTGTATAATAATCAGATCACCGACTTTGATATTCCTGCAAATGAAGCAGTAAGACTCGATTCATACCAAAAAAAAAAATTTTTATTCTTTCTAACATCTCAACCGGATCTGCAAAGAATTGATTAACCACAGTCAGAAGAAAAAAAAAAAAACTTAACGAGCTCGATATATAATCTATGCCTTGTGGTGTTAGCTTTTCATACTTCTCACTATTTAGTTCTCGATCTCTCAAGAAGCGAACAAAATCATCCATAGCTTCGCGAATCAGTGTTACTGTTAGCACAAAACCCTAAAACCTGGACAGTTACTCCGTGACATTATTTATGAGTACAAAATGCTTACCAGTGGTCCCCAATAAGTGATCGGTGCTCCAATCTGAATTGCTGGAATAAATTGACTGCAAGCCATCAGCAGAAAGTAAAGATTCAGGAAGAACTTGAACTGTTGAAAAAGAACCTATAAAACTGTTTATAAAAGCAGAGGAAACTTGAAACATTGCATATCACTGCATATGCTGGAATATTATAATGTCGAACCAAAGGGACGAAGGTAAACATGTTGTATTTCTGATTACACACTGTATTGGGAGGAAACGAATGCGCCGAACCCAGTACCGGCCCATGACCAACTCTTATTGTTCGAGAATGCAATGTACGTCGTCGACGGAGGAAATTCCAGCAGCATCTGAAGCCATATCAGTATTCGGAAGAACAGATCTCACAGAACATTGTTTGTTAAGGTGGAAATTTCACCTTAGTGGCAAATTTTCTTTTCATTTATAAATACTATAAACACAAATGTCTGCTGTAGAACTATGGTCGGGCATTGCTCATAGTTCAAGCTTTTCTACAGTTAAAGAAAGAAGTTATAATCCTACGCTATGACAATGACTGGAAACAATAAGATTTTATCAGATTCAGAAATTCGTAGGTGCATTCTTGGAAAAAACCTGAACATGATGGTGTCGAAAAATCCCGCAAAACGATTCACTGTGGAGGATGGCGGGATACTTGCTAGAGGCAACAGTAAGATGTCGTCTCTGCTGGTACTTGCAACCGATTCGCTCATCAGTGGCTGAGACTCCTCGAATCGTACTTTCGTTTCCGCTGCTCCACATCCACGACTATAGCGCATCCACTGCGTCGCAATATTGTCTTCAGCCTATGGCACCTCCACTACTTACTTCCGGTAAATGTCACTTGCCAAAGAAGAAACACGTGCTGCAAAAATTAAATCATCGTACTAGATTCCTATCTCACTTCCTCACTTCCTTACGTCGACCTCCATCTGCCCAAAGTTAGCAGACAAACCAAACAACCCCTCTCTCCTCCCCGATTCGCCGTGAGAAGTGCATGACAATGATTCGCTTCAAACCAAGCTCAACATGCAAACACCCACAACGAAGGGGATATTCTGATAACATTTCGGCAGATACATTCTTTTTTCAAGAGGTTTGATCATCTCTATGATGGTCAGTCACACCTTCTGCCACTCTATAATAATGGCATCAGTACGACGGCTAATTGGGTCATCTCTGGTAAACACCGACTTATGCCGATTTTTACCTACATGTTCATGGGTGTGTAACAAAAATGTTTGGTGTAGATTTGTTAGGTACAACCCAGCGGCAAAAAATATGCTAATTGCAGATCAATCATGAAAAGATAGGCTTGTTTCGAAAAATTTTGGATACACTTTGATGTTTCCTCTCCATTTCCCATTCTTAGTATGGGTTGGTCAAGAAAAGGAGGAAGTATGTTAAAACATAAGGTATTTGTTGCACAGAGTATTTCTTAGGTAAAAATTCATCATATTACCTTAAAAAAATATAAAACATTTTCCCATATCTAATGTAATGAGTTAGTTATTTAATCTTCAAATCGTCTAAAAATATTTATTTTGTCTGATGGTGAAATTTGCATACATCCGGTAACTAATTTGTAAAGGTTTTATCCTATATACAAATCTTAGATACAGCTGTGAGAATGCTGTACAACAATTGGTAAAACAATTTCTATGCAATTTCCTTTTTACATATATTGAAAACGAACTAATATGCAAATTTCTCTTGCATCTATGAAATTACTGTCAGCTTTGTAAAAACCTTATAGGGAGCTATTCTCATATTGTAATCCACACTCATTTGTTTCAATATAAAGGATTCATTGTTGACTCACTAAAAAAGAGATACGCATCCATCTCTGCAAGGGAATTTTAAATCACCGATCCAATTTGTTATTCTGCTCCGTTATTGTTTTACTCCCTCAAAATTCATTTCAATCTATTCCTCGGGACTGAAGTGACGATTGTATCTCATTCGCGTTAATTTCTATTTTGTTAACAAGGACTAGCTGTATTCCT
>NW_018108242.1:23345-25287 GCF_000183805.2 Loa loa | reverse complement strand
TTTATCCTATATACAAATCTTAGATACAGCTGTGAGAATGACTGTACAACAATTGGTAAACAATTTCTATGCAATTCCTTTTTACATATATTGAAAACGAACTAATATGCAAATTTCTCTTGCATCTATGAAATTACTGTCAGCTTTGTAAAAACCTTATAGGGAGCTATTCTCATATTGTAATCCACACTCATTTGTTTTCAATATAAAAGGATTCATTGTTGACTCACTAAAAAAGAGATACGCATCCATCTCTGCAAGGGAATTTTAAATCACCGATCCAATTTGTTATTCTGCTCCGTTATTGTTTTACTCCCTCAAAATTCATTTCAATCTATTCCTCGGGACTGAAGTGACGATTGTATCTCATTCGCGTTAATTTCTATTTTGTTAACAAGGACTAGCTGTATTCCTGATATTCTGCTACATCAAAAGAACCAATATATCTTAATCCATCCATTGATAATTCAATTTTAACAAAACAGTTTCTCGTAACTAAGTGTGAGGTAGCTTTCTTTTAATAAAGGAAGCATCGAGTTGTTACGAAAGGAGAAAACCAAATTTTTCGCAACAGTATAAGGCAGGTGAATAGGTCCAGATGATTGATGTATTGCTAACAGTTAAGGCTTTCGAAGCTATGTTGTTGGCAGTGAAGGGTTTAAACAGTTATTAAATACCGGTAGGCCAGGAATTGAAGAATAACTCTTACGTTCATTTATGGGGAGCAGGGAAAAGATGAATTATAAGAGAAATGAAGGTCTCCAGTTATATAAATGATTGCAAGGCGTGCTTTGTATGGGTTAAAGCTCCATTTTGTTTCTCTCGCTAATGCTTGAGCACAGTAAGAGTACATTCAGTGTAGCAGTTCAGAAGCCATATAAACTTAAGGGAATTGCACTTCACCAGTATCATTTCATATTTCACGTACTTCAGCTTCCTTGGCTTAAGAGAACGACCATATTTGCTGATGTTCCGTCCTTGATACTATCCCAATCTGGCTAATTCCTGTCTGCAACTAATTCTCGCATGTTTTGTCAAGATTTTTTACCCGTTTATTTGATTAATTTTAACTACCGACTAGTATCGATATACATTTGTATGGAAATGACCAGTTACACATAACTTATGCTGGTTTACGGTCTGATCATGATACTGATTATCGCAGGAAAATTTAGTCATGACAGATTGAAACTGTCATTTGAAACTTCCGGATCCATACAATACCATTCGGCACCGCACATTACGTACCAACCTATGCGAAATATTATAACTTCCCAAAAACACATTTAAAATATTGCTAATTTGCAAAAAAAACCTCCCCGAGTATAGAATCTTCCACAAAATTGACCAACCTACAAATCTATCGAATATGGATGGAGCCTAGGTTCTCTCGATTGGGATTAGAGCCGATTTGGGTCTAAATCACAGTGGAAGTTAGAAAACAACACTATTGCTTCCCACAACCTGACTAAGGAACCATATTTCCTCCACATTTGTTTGCCTTAATGAAAAAAAAACCTTGAGTGCTGGAGATGAGAGTCACCGTCCCACTGAAAAAAATGATTTAGAAATTACTGGTAAACAATATTATATAATACTTTTATGTCAAAACACGTGTCAAAACAGTCGAAAATAAATAAATAAAACGACGTAATAACAGTAATACAAATCATTTCGAAAACAGCTCAATCAACATGAACAAAAAAACATGAATATAAGAAAACATACTACTAAAAAACAATAGTAGCAGTACTCCACGGGTAGTAAGGATCAAGAGTACAATCCACAGAAACACCATTCAACAGAGTAGAAATCGTGAGGACGATCCATGGAAAAGTAAAATTATGCAGTCTTGACTAGTTCCAAGTTTAAAAATACGCGAAGACAATTGGACACTTTGTTTCGACACTCGCATGATGAAACCAATAGCTTTTTGCAATTG
>NW_018108242.1:0-23325 GCF_000183805.2 Loa loa | reverse complement strand
GACTAAGGAACCATATTTCCTCCACATTTGTTTGCCTTAATGAAAAACCTTGAGTGCTGGAGATGAGAGTCACCGTCCCACTGAAAAATGATTTAGAAATTACTGGTAAACAATATTATATAATACTTTTATGTCAAAACACGTGTCAAAACAGTCGAAAATAAATAAATAAAACGACGTAATAACAGTAATACAAATCATTTCGAAAACAGCTCAATCAACATGAACAAAAAAACATGAATATAAGAAAACATACTACTAAAAAACAATAGTAGCAGTACTCCACGGGTAGTAAGGATCAAGAGTACAATCCACAGAAACACCATTCAACAGAGTAGAAATCGTGAGGACGATCCATGGAAAAGTAAAATTATGCAGTCTTGACTAGTTCCAAGTTTAAAAATACGCGAAGACAATTGGACACTTTGTTTCGACACTCGCATGATGAAACCAATAGCTTTTTGCAATTGAAATGCTTATAACGAAATTTGAAACTGCTAGCCAGGCATCATATAATACATAAGCAATTGAAAAGAAAAAGGGAACTGCCATTATCCACTTGAAACAAAATCCTTTAAAAACAATATTTCCTTGAAATATATGAAAACATGAAAGTGGTGTGCATGTTGATGGCGAAAAGGCATGCTTCAAGCATAAGAATAAACAAACAAAAAACAATAAGTTGTGCCCATCCAGGGAGAATAACTGATAACCAAAAACAATGGGTAGAAATATTAAGCGTCAACGAGTATACGGAATAGGATATGAAATCATTGAATGGTACTCATATACACATATAAAATCCGACGTTACCATTACTACAAAAAGTAGAATACAAAAAAACACCGCATATTGCGCCGAATTTAATGTTTCGGCCGATCAAAGACAATGAAATGGACCATCGTGTACCGAACCAGTAAACACAAGCAACAAACTACATTTGGAAATAGTCATTTTCAAAAACATTTTCAATAATCCCCCGCAAATTGTCACGACAGAATTCGCAGGTAAACTCGAAGAAAAAAATGAAGGATGAGGCTGACAGAAAGGGTACTTCTCTCCCGTACCCCCTCCCTCAAACTATCTAACAAGTTTGTCCAACAAAGTTTGCAAATATTTTGAGCTCGATCGATATATAGGATCTAAACGTTATGCTATAACCTTCGAAAATCTATAAACGTAGCGCACATTACGAATTTCGGCACCAAAAACTGAACGAATCCCCCACCAATCCTAATTCAAATTAGAAAGATAATACAACTGAACATAAGGAACGCCTAATATGAAATTCAAAAAGCAATAAAAAGCAGTACCCGTTAAAACAACAATGAATACTTTCTTGAGCTCATTTTCTTGCTTCTAGAAACGATGACGTAACGTCATGTTGTCTCAGAAAGCTACCCTTCGGTAGAATTAAGGGAGGAAAAATCTATGAAGAATCTCTAAAGTTTACGCAACCGCCTGTACCGAACCGGCCGGTGTTGCTGGAGTGCTTCTGGAAACAGCTTGGATGGATGTTACAGCAGCTTTCACATCACCATTCACCAAAGGTTTAAGAGAATTGGGAGTCGAAGTACTAGTAATATTAGCCTTGCTGCTTGGTAAGTAATTCAAAAGACCATTTTCCAGTTTCTGCTTTTTTGCTGCTTGCGGCGATATTTCATCCTTTATTTGCCTCAAACAGTCTCCATGATCATCCGCATTTTCCATTAACACTAAAAAAAGCACCAAGTTACTTTTTCCAAGGATTTACCAATATTGACTTCCTGATCAAGGCAGCTAAGTAAAACAGGCCATAATCACACACATGTTTTCAAGCAAGTTCAGAAATTAATATTAGGCAATGATCGACAATATTACCTACTCTCTTCGTAATCCAAATCACTAGCAATTTAAGGAGCTGATGGTTTAAAAGAAACGGCAGGAGGAGGTGTTCGTGAGTATTATCACTTGAGAAAAATTATATTCAACAAAAAACAGATCAAAATTCCAGAACTACATATTACATTTCGATTCAGTTTAGGAAATTCGTATCACAAAAATCCAGAAAAAAAAAGTAAAAAGTGAAAAAATACCTTTCGGAAGACCATTGTGTTCAATATGACGTTTCATGGAGTTATTTTCAGGGAAATCTCGTGATTCTAGCTCATTTTTCAAAAATTTCACATCACCATTCGTCCTTACACTTAATTTACTCTCTTTTCGTTGACAGCCCTCTTCATCTGATTCGTCACCCTTCTCAGTGCTTTCCCTTTCTTTATCCGAAAAGTACTGCATTGCATACAGGACATTCGTGATGGTCTGTCCCACTCGCGAATCCATCTGCAATAGTAATTCAAATTTTGGCGAACTTACTAAAAATTAGGCCAAAGTGTCATCCCGGCAAGGCAAAAAATCCAAATATGATTAGTGTAGTTGAATACATTTGAAACAAAATAATCGTTTAAAAATAGCAGGAAAATTACGACTAATAAATGGCAATAAACCGAATAACAAACATACCAGATGTGACATTGTGAATTGCAGTAACCTTTGCTGATGACGAATGAGATGTTGTCTGCAAGCTGGTACTTTACATAGCTGCTGAAGAATAGAAGCTGCTCTCCTCAACATTGGGACTGAGGTACCCATCATTTCCGGATTATCTCGAAGTGCCTGGATTCCGTGTTGTTGGGCTATCTGAAATACCCACTTGCAATGTCAAAATGATGTTGAAATTCGTTTTAATAATGCCAAAAATACGGCGTATTGACTCCTGTAAAAAAAGAAAAAAGGATTGCCTCTTTATCGCTCCTTACCTAGGCTCATAACAAAAATATCTTCGCATTTTCCATTGAAAAAAAAATTCTGACTAACAGCATCCATACTCTCTTTAAAACAACCCCAAAGCAAAATAACCTCACTGCAAACCTGATGCATATTTGCATCGCCCATCTCAAGAAATGCTACCAAATAATGCACAGCTGGGGACTCGGCCGCAACAATATAGCATGTTGGTTCGGAAATAGTGCACAATGCACATAATATAACAATCGCAAACTCCCTGAGTAGAAAATTCAACAAAAATGCGACATAGAAAAAGAAAAAAGAAAAAACAGCATGAATAACAAAATCAAAGCAAGGCAATGGAAAAAGTCTATATTTGTTCATTTTCTAGAACGTTTGCAATCCCTTCTGACCTCATGATTCCCAACAAGTATGATTTGCGAACAGTAAAAGTGTCCTGTGTTTAGTTGAACCATCATTTGAATGCAGTATTTTCCAATCAAAATGAAACTTAAGAAAAGGAAAGCCCACACCACCAACCTGCTTGGTATTTCTTCATTCAAAGCAAGCAATCCGACCAACGTTTTGATAAAACTTTCCAAACGCAACCATGGACCCGTAGAAAGCAGAAGATCAACATTATGTTCAATTACTGATAGCTTGCACAAGGCTTCCAAAGCATAATTCCTTTAAAATCACGTATTGCAAAATAGATGAATATTGGCTTCACCACCAAAGTGATTAGTGCAATCGGGAAAGTTCAGTCTACTAAGTCCGATCTAGTCAGTCAATACACGCAACCAAGTGAAACTGACATGAATAGAGCATTCTGCACATATCAAATTCGTTACATGTAAAATAATTAATACACCGATAATGACTTCACATAAATTCATCACGTGCGAAAAAAAAAAGCACACCTTGGCGACACACCAGCCGAAATCAATGGATCCTTCGCTTCTGCACACTGACTTACACACCAATGGATAAGTGCATCAAATAATGGCCAAGCAACATCTGACTCGAACTCAATCAGATCCAGCTGGAAAATCCAAAGCATGTTGAACAGAAATTTAAGATATACAATTTCAAAATTTTATGTTTAACAAACTTAGAATAACTATCAATCGTTCAAAAGATAACATACCTGAACACTAACATGCACTAGAGTAACAAATGCATCTTCTCGCAACTGACAAGCTGTTTCAAACAGTAATAAAGCATTATCATCATCCGATTCCAGTAAATCTCCAGGCTCCATCAAACGACGGTTTGCTTCCGAAAGCGTGCCAACAGCTAGAACTGTATTAATTTCCTCCTAAAAATAAGACGCTATAGAGTTATAATGGTTTCTCGCATTCAATTACAAAGATTGTCTCAAAGATGTAATTCATTACCACGAATGAAATCATAACAAATCAGCGAAGCTGGAACTGAATCACATTCAAAAATTGATTTAGGAAATCAGAACTCACATTTTTTGACAATTGTTTCACGAGTGACCCTGGCAATTTCAGCGTCCTTTCGTCTGTATAAAGTCGTAACAACCTCCCAATGATGTACAAAAGTCCAGCATGTCTGGCCATTGGCCCCTCATTACCAGGCAGAAAGGACAAGCCACGCAAAACATTCGAAACTGCCAAACAACGCCTTACCTATAAGTGGAAAAGATTACGATGATTAAAATTAGATAAAACGAGGATAATTTCTCAATCACAAGTATACAGTTGCAGTTGAATGATACAAGTGTAGAGTATTAAGCAAAATCTCGTAATTTCAACTTACTAGCTGTAATCGCGACTCATCACGAACACAAAGTGCTGTTGGTCGCATAGTCTTCAGCTCCACTATCTTCTTGTATTCATCTTCATTAAACTTTTCCACATTAGATGGGATGATTCGCATTGACTGCAAACACTAAATTCAACACATAGCAATTACGAAAGTGAATAACAAACAGAATTGAAAGTCACAAATAAAAATGATGATGGAACACGAGGTTTTCGATTTCATAAAAGTGCAGTGACGAAGATTGTAAAGATATTTTTTCAATCAGAAAAAATATCAAATAGCGCTCAACCACCTTATCAGTTTTGCTGCAATACGCCGCTTCATCGACTTCAGCTTCAATCAATTTCGATATTCCATTTACTTCTTTCACGAAAAATCTCGGTTTCTTCAGCTGTTTCCTGAACTCGATATCATTGATCAGCCGAGCTGCAAGATATGAAGATGTCTCGCCTCCCAGTCCACTTAACATTCGCGATTCATGATAATCCAATGAAAGAGTCTCTGTAAATGGAAAAGAATAATCGAGCGTTTTCATTTTGTATACAGGCAATGAATAGAAGTGTTTGGGAAATGACAGCTACAACATTCTACAACACACTCTCTTCCTTAGCATCTCTGCTTATACTCGTTGACAGACCAATTTTACAGGAAACTTGTTAAGACAGTGTAGACGTATGCATTACTGCCTACAACATATAGTCTCATTAAAAATTGAGTTAGATAACTACCATCCGCAATGTCACATGACCATCCATTTGGTCTCCCACGTTTCAAACATTCAGGTAGTTCTTTCTTCTCAATATGCACTGTTCGACCTAAATAGATTTTACAAAGTTATAAATAGCATGGAAACATAAACATAAGCATATCGCTTGCATCCTTTTTTCAGATTCTAGAGATTCTTTTTAAACACAAAAATTCACCACCGAAATGTTTGCTTTGTCTTCATTAATCCACTGAATTTGACCTAAGTATTTAACCTAAATATCATCTATCAAGCTGACCTGTACGTGACACTTTTGTGAAATTGGTCGGCTCATTTTTTAAGTTGCGTGAAGCAACCAATGAAGGTGCTGTTGTACGTTCCATGTTTGATGACTGCATCCAAAACTCATTATATTCATCATCCGCTGTTCGTGCTTTTGATTCTGCACCTACCTGGAAAATCCGTTATTTCTGAGCATATCAGCAAAACCTTTGATGAACTTCACAAAAAAATAAATAGAATGCAACTGACTTTTTAGAGCAGATGACACAACCAGGTTTCCTGAGTAGATTAAAGTGCTCAAAGTTTGTTCAATAATGGGGGGATTTATAATAGCTAATCAGTAAGCTTGATTGCAAGAAAAAAAATCCCAGCCATACTTTTGAAAGCAAAAATAAATACCTCAAACACTTTTGGATAAAGAAGAGATAACAATGCCCTGAAATGCTCGACGAGCACGTTCAGAAGTCCAGGAGTATGGTTCAATATTGTTGGTGGAGCATAGTCATCGTACAGCATGATATTCAATGCATTCAGTGCCCATGTTATTTCCGTTTCTAAACCACTGCGTAAAGCCATCGTTATACGTTTTGTACTCACCTACAAAACATAAAAATATGCAACTGTCGACTAATCAACAACAGAGTATGGTTAAAAGACTTACTCGCATCAAATCTTTCATCATCAGTTTTCGCCTTCTTCGTTGACTAATTGTTGTTGCTTCAACACTGCCTGCCGGAAACTGCATAGGTTGAGGTTGAGTGGACTGGGCAAATGAAGGATGCATAACTGTAGTCACAGCTGCACCCGGACCTGAAGCAGCATTGGGCGTATGTATGCCACTAGGAAGAAAATTCAGAGCTGACGCTGACTGCCCCAACGATCCTGTTGCACCATGTATTCCTGTGAAACCTGCTGATGTCGATGGCCCCATATGCGGGAAGGGGCTCGACGATGCACCAACTACACGACCCCCCTGCAATACAAAGGAAATATCATCCTTTTGATGATACGCGCACACAACGATATACTACAACCATTTCTTATTTTCAAAATAGTGCACGGAGAAAAAGCGTAAACCACCAAAAGTACAATCCGACACTTCACATTTATAAACCTATTTGCAAGGTGGATGACTCATCAAGAACATTACCAAACATTCGAACCGAAAATTTGCATATTTTAAAAGACTCGGTAAAATAAAAAAACAGTACCTGCACCATGGAATGCGATGGATATTGTGGTTGCAGCTGCTGATGTGTTGTCGAATTAGACGGTGGAGCCGAATACTAAAATCTTATCAGTTTAACAGGGTGCATTAATCTAAAGTAGGAGTATACAAATTCATATTTCTATATAGTAACTTCTGTGTAGTAAATGTTTTAAATGAATGCAAATTCTAGATGCTAAACAGAAACACGTATATTTCATCCATCTATTTATTTTTTTGATTTCTTCAACAGAAAAAAACAAAGAACTTACGCTGCTAATGCAATGCAGTTATGTAGTAACAATAGCTCCGCATAATGGTATTACTGTTTTATGCCAATACTGTGAAACTTACCCTTAATCGAGTGGTTGTTCCCGAAACAGCAGAAGGTATGGCTGGTCCAGGTGCTTGCAAGCAAAAAGGCGGCCGTCTCGCAGCATAATGCTGCTGCATTTCAGGAGGTAGAGTTCCGGAAACCCGTGGTACCATTGCAGCACCCATTTGGGCGTTTCCCATAGAGGATGAAGTAGGTATATTTGTATGTGGTCCTGAATACCTCTGAATTTGTTGGGAATTCCACATCTGCAAGAGTTTATACTGATTTATTTAGTCAGTATATAAGATTACTGAAGAGAAAGATATAGGAAACGAAAAAACGACCTGTTGTTGGTATATTTGAGTTGCTACGCCAGGATGCATTGCTTGGTAACCTTCCTGATAACTGTGAGAATATCCAGGTTGAGACTGTGGAAAAGTTTGATGATAACCACCAGTTTTCATTGATAGCGTTCCAGGAGGTCCAGCTCCTGGACGCAAGCCAGCTGCACCATACATCTGAGGTGTGTGAGGTTGTCCATAATATGCCACTGCAAAAAAAAAAATTTGAGAATGCAAAAAAACAAGTACCATCTCAATAGTAGTGGCAATCGAATTTACTGCTATCATTTCGCTAAAATGTCAATGTAGTTTTCGTTGCAGAAGCATTTTAAAATGCTAGCAAAGTCGCCATAAAAAGTTGAAGAGCTTGCCAAAATTCGCATAAATAAGCTAACCAGAAGGCTGCTGTTGCGAGGGTGCAGATGGAGGGATGCTACAAGAGCTCGTTGCATTTGGTACTTGTTGTGGATGACTTGGTGGTCGCAACGGTGTATTATCTTCAACCGAGTGTCTGCTACTACTATCTGGAGTTGTAGCCAATGGTGGACCTGTACTTGGTGCTCGACTTTGTGAACCTTGACCCTGTTGACTGTCAACCTGGATATGAAATAAGTACACTGTACGAGATAACTTATTCTGATGGTACCCAAGTACTTCAAATATGAATGAACCTCTATGAAGTTCAGCTACACATATATCAATAATATGGTGAAAAAAAAGATGAAAAAGCCCGTTCTACCACCGATTAAAATGACAAGTATAATTACCTGAACCCAGATGACAAGTTTATCAACATTGATGGAGTACTCTAGCACCAGTATGGATAACAGCAAGAAATGTCCTTGTCTTCTGGTAAGGCTTCTCAGAATGAGTAAAAATTCTGAACAGATAAAAATCCTGACTTGTAAGGTAGATGAAGGAGTCGTTGTACGCGGTAACTGGACAGCATATGCTGCTTGTTGTTGATGAAAATAATGCTGTCGTTGCTGTTCCTCGTACCTCTGTTGCTCATCTATTACTGGACCTTGCTGAAATACAATCATGTACAGCCTATTTCGCATTCAGAAAGGACTGACGCTTATGAAATACTATCACAAGCCTCTAAATCCTGTCACCAACTCCTGATTTTACACTACGGTACCTTTCCAGACTGCTGAATCTAATATGTAAGGAAAGCGAAAGAATTAGAAATTAAACTCTACCTGCAACATTTGAGGTGGCAAAGGCGGTCGCATTGGAGCACTAGGTCGCATCCCGGGATGATATATGGTGGCGCCTGGTGGACCGGTGACAGCAGGACCAGGTGGATAACCTTGAGGTTGCCAACCAACTGGACCTTGTAGCCGTCCTTGCATGTTCGGATCCACGTTGCCATAAAAGTATGCTGCATTCGGATCTCCCAGATGACCATATCCCGCTGGACCTGGCTGACCTGAATTGCTTTGGTCTTAAATACTGACAGAACACGAAGCAAAACAAAAAATATAGTGAAACCACATTTAAAGAAAGACCAGACAATATAAGCGATTACATAGGACCAACAAATCAAATATTCTCTCCGTATGCTAATGAAGCGTATGTTGCCCAAATACCGTTTTTCTCAACTGTGCTGAAAAACGAGGAACAGAAAAGATATTTGTTTAATTCAAAAAAAAAACGCCAAGATTTCAAGTGCGATGTACTGTACAGTAGTGTAACTCATTTGATTATGGCAGTAGAAAAAAAAAACTAAATCCTTCTTTTCAAACAAATCAGATTTCGCAAGTTCTTATTTCAAATATACGGACTCTCCGCTGATTAATTCGTGTAAAGTTAAAAAGGAATCATATTCAAGGCTAATAACAATTCGGAAGGAAGCTAGCGAGCCTTTTACTCCTCTGCTCCTTTCCTGATTAAACTGGCATATAGTTACAATTAGTGCAAAATTATAGGGGCTACATTAGATCGTTTATGTCTTAGGATCATAGCGATCCTATGTATTACATGATTAGAATCTACATTCGAACTGTTCTGAGTCACTATAATGTAGCAATGAGTCTACTCAGAAATAAAAAGCAGTGGCATAATGATGAAGACATAACTATTATAAAATGGGTAAGTAGTGATGACAATGGAATAATAAATTTAGAAGTGGCCAGAAAAAAGAATGATGTCAAAAAATGGTAAAATATCAATGAATGTAGTTAGATTAGGAAAAAAAAACTAAAGGGAACGACTCCATTATAAATGTTTTTGCTATTCACATAGGAGTTCAAACAAATAAGAAAAAATTCGTCATCTATTCCGCACTGGTATAGGATTCAAAAAACAGACTCAAAAATATATGAGCATTCTCTTATTTCATTAAAGATGTTTATCTATTAAATCCGAACTTTAGATCTTAACGGATATGTTGTGATAGCTACAAAGATTAAATAATGATGCACGAACTCATCAGTAAACAGTTTGAACCGAGACCTAAATTAACAACAGTTTAAATAGAAGTGGAGAAATAGATGACAGGTCTATTTCTGAAGACCGATGTATATCACATATCCGCTGTTCAGTTTCGCTACAAGTAACTCAAACAGAATACAGCCTTCAGAGAGAATATAACGTAACGGTTGGAATAGCATATATTGTAAATATAATTTACATCGTTATTTAGATAAGTTTAAGATATAACTGAGTGTACTTATCAACGAGTTTTAAAAATTCAGAAAAATATGCAATCTAGCTGAGCCGTGTCCTCTCACATGAGATTCATATAGGATCAATCGCCCTGAAAGGATGTTGCATGATCCAAACCAGATCTTTTGTCATTCGCAAGGTAACATAAGGCATAAACCTGCCGTAATCAATCGATTTAAGAGAATTATTTGACAAAGCCATACAAATCCAAAAAAAATCTCAGAACTATTTTCAAAACTCATTTCCAATAATTTAACCTATTTTCCCCATGTTATCAGATTCACTACAGATAAACAAAACTCTGCTAGCGAAAATTAGGGGTACTGACGTATTTACTTCAATTCAAGCGTTAGAAAGTGTGAGATAAATCCCTCCCAAACACTACAAATCTGAAGATTTCCAGCACTCAGTTGTGCTCAATAATTTTAAACAGAGAAATTCAGCTTATTCAGATATCATGATCTTGCTTGGTATCTCCACATAGGTATACTTTGCTGATAACTACAATTTTAGCTGCTATTCTCTAAATGTGGGAGTGGAACTTGCTGATTTCTGTGCTACTTCTGTAGTTGTACACAGTGTCGTTGTCGTTAATAGCAGTGCAACACATACTGCGAGTAGAAGTCACACTAACATCAATGATTGAGCTGTAAGGTATCATATCTAAGTATAGCACTGTTGCTTGATACCGCAGAAGGAAACGGGATTCTCCGAAGAGGAAGAATAAGGATTACGGAAAGTAGATGAAGCTGCCGTTGTCGGTAGTATTATAATGTAGGTATAGATGCTGTTGAAAGATTCCAGCGAAAACAACGGGAATCAAAGCATTAGTATTAAGTAACAGCCAAACTATGGTGAATAAGGAAGACTGACTTGCTTTTTGATGAGAAAATTGATGTGGAAAACATACAAGATGGTTCCCGGTGTACACAACAAAGTGATTTATTAAAACCTCAACTGGAGAGACTAAGATAATCGTAAAAGTTAAAAAACATCATATAATTTCGTCTTAATGTTATCAGCGCCTGCAAAAGAAAAGTTTTTATAACTAATAGAGGCATGAGTACAGCTATCTGCTCACAATGGATAACAAGTGGCACAAGTTATTAACAATAAAATGAATGTATATATTATTTACTATACTCCACTGCGGCGCAAATGAAAACAGTAGTGGTTATCAATCAATAGGGATAATGAATTTTAGAAAAGTGGGCACTGGAAAAAACTGATTTGTAAATTCGTAGTTGAGATACACTTTGTCGTCACAAATACATTTCACTCTGACTTCAGTGAAGATGACAGAATAGTAAAAAATAAATAAATGGCTGCTGTTGCACTACCTAGTAGGAATGTCGAAAAATGAGTGGTCTCGCAACATTCAAAACAGTTTCAATGATGGTAGAGGAGATCAAGAAATTAATTTCTTCTTCAAGCAGAAACCTGCTTTAGCAGAAAAAAGCACCATAAACATAACTACAATTCATTAGTTTAACTGCCTTGAAGAAAAATGCTTTAATTACTCGGAGTGGTTAGTAAATTTGCTCTTAACCATCTACAGTTGCTGTTTCCTTCTAAACTGTTCTATTCAAAAAGTAGTGGTTATAACCCTCAGATATTTTCGATTCAGTCCGAGGTGTGCCGACACTATCTAGTGAATACATTGAAGCAGGATGGATACAGAAACAATAGCCTGAGTGGCTTAGGGTACAACTCTATTACAACTCATGCAACTAGATGAGAACCAGAATCATTTCGTTTCATCTTTCCTGTTCCATGTTGCTACTGCTACCGATGTTTTTGCCAGTATCACTCCTCTTTCTTTCTTATTTTTTACTTATCAGCCTGCTTCAACTGCAGTTCAATCGTTCAGCTACTGGTTAGCGATAGTTTTTTCAAGGACAGACATGGGTATCTCCCGGGTTGTAATGAGAGAAAAACAGATAAAGATAATGATCAGAGTACAATTATAACTCACAGATTCAGTTGAATAAGAAAGGATACATGTTGTAGAAGCAAGTAGTAAACAGCAGGATCAAGTAGCAAAAATACCGATGCAACAAGCTCAAAGCCTGCTCGGGGAACTAGGAATTATTTCGTTCCTTTGGCTTCTTTAACATAACAGTTGCAGACGAATGAATGCGGAGCATGAATTAAAAAAAAGTGGAAGACCAATACTTTGTGAAAATGTTACTTTTTATAATTTTCATATACAGTATCCTGATGTTGACAAGAAAAAAACCTGACTGCTCTACTTAATTACTCTGAACTGTCTATCACCACTAGATAAAAAGACACCTCAATGAAAATAACTGTGAAGCAACAACACAGTATCGTAGAAAATATAATGTCGTAGTAACATTTCGACAAGGAGGATTAATATGTAATACCAACATTCAACATAACCTGTTCGCGCAGGTCCAATAGCAGCATAGTAGGACGGCGCCTAAACTCGCGAAATTACAGGCATTGATTCCTTTTGTAAAATTATGAACTATGTTGCGATGCATACTTATTTCCGCACTATCGATACTTTCTTTTCAGCACTTGAATATTCAATTACAAAAGTTTGAAAAGCTAAACAACTATTCTGTGAATACAAAATTTTCGATCAACATAGTTTTATCTTTGCAGTTTTCAACACTTCCTTTGCTGAATATTTCGGATCCTATTATCGATTAGGAAGATGCATGATAAATCAGGGATGTTCCACACATTCTTAAATCCCCTATGAAAATGATAAGGTTTACCAAACATTTCAAAAACAATTTTTCTGCCCATTAGTAGCAGCAGTAGTTAGGAATGCAGGAGGAAATCGACAGAAAGGAATGAAGTTGTCAGTTGGAATATACACAGATCTACATTGTGCTTCAAAGCGTAAGGGACTTTTTCGGGAAAAACTTATCGAAGAGAGTAGAGGGAAATAATGTAGTGCATTTTCCTTTGCTTTCTCTTCCCATTCCTCAGTGGATGGAGCATTTATTTATTTCTCTTTAAATATTTATATGCGTTATCGCTTTTCCCATCGCTTCCTTTTAATGAATGAAGTTCCTATGTTCTGAAAATGAAGAATGTTATCGATAGAAAGTTGATGCAGTTTCGGTCATAAACTTTAAATTATACTAGGCAGATTTTTCTTGACCAAATAAGAGACATTATAAGAATTTCACCCCGAAAAAGGAATCTGTCCTTTGGAATCCGATGAACTCTTGGAAACATTTCCTACACTAGCTGGTGAAGAAATCTGTGTAAAACTTATCAACATGATCAAAAAAGCGTAGTAGATTGGCGAGAAAAATGAATACGGCCGCGAAGCCAAATTCACAACCCATTTCGTCATCGCTGGTTTTAAATAGATTATTCTTTTTCGCACGGTACAGCTAAATCGAGAAATAGTTCGCTGTTGCTGTTTGGACTGAAGATATTTCAAAAAGGCCAATTTTTTTTGAATGTCAGTTCATGAAGCACCAATTGTCGAGCTTTTTCCACCTTTTCAGCTTGCAACAAATGTTATATAGTCATGGACAACCATATTCATAGTTACTCTCAATTGAGCAATATTAACCCGCGATGGCCGTTACTACTCTCTTTCTCAATCTTGAATCACCGCTTCATTGTAAGTAACCAGACTGTTTTCTAGATCATAGATGTTGTTAACATTGTTTTACCACCGCTGTTTAATGACCCATTCATTTTGAACCCGAAAAAGAGTTACTTTAACTCAGTTTTCTTTTGTCATGATTACCATGAGTATAAAATGAACAGCAAACAATAAGCCACTAGCAAAAAATCAGGTATTAATTACAGTTATATTTATGTAAGAATGTGTCCTAATACCAAATTAGGAAAAAATCGCTGTTATTTCCGCACCAGCTTGAAAACTAGTTAGCTTTAATGTATTTTTGCGCTCCCTTCCTTCTCTTTTCTCTTTTGCAAACCAGCGTTTACCTCACTGACCTGCCTCATCTTCTCAAATACTATTTTACACATCTCTGTACTAAGGTTTCATATTTTCGAATCATGGAACAATCCTCTATCTTTTTAATGAAATAAAAGAAAAAATGAAAACAAAGAACTAGAGGGAGAAACTGAGCACGTAGGGATCTACCTACGTTTACTCGCTGCAACTCAGTCTATCCGTATTCATATTTTTATTTGCAATCCAAGGAAAAAATTGGATGGCTAGACGATTCAATTCAGTAATTCAAACCGCCATCTTTCTTTTCCGTAATTCAGTTCTGTCCCTTAATGAAATAAAGGAAAAAAAAATAAAAATGCACTGAAAGTTGACTGACAACTGATAAAATGCTACCACATTAAAAGCAGTGGCCAACACAAACTCTCCAACTTATTCAAATTTTGCTATTGTTAGAGTAATCACCAGACACAAAGTAGGGCATGGTTCTTTTCAAATGCCCATAAACTTACGCATTCAAGTGAAAAGAAAAATGCGAAGTTTGATCTTCCGAACGACCATAATCTTAATCATCTATACTGGAAGTTTTTTATCAATTCACTAATTGATAAAAGTTTATATCAATTAGCAATTCACACTTAAATTAGGAGGAAGAACCGTGACTGGCAACATCACATAACTCTGTAGTTATGAGATGAGCAAAATACTAATTACGTCTCCTTCAACTTCCATTCCACACGAACTCACATCATATTGCATCCATCAAGAAATCACCGAGAAAAAGCAGAGATTTACCCTCGAAACAATTCAGCGCTGCATGTAAGTGGCGTCAATCAGTCCTTTGCAGTACAGTGAACTAAATTTCAACCGATTCTAATCAAAATATAAGTGTCAGCACTGACACCAGGATAAAACCTATTAACGGAACACAGCCATGTCCGACCGCGAAAGCCATTCTGATATTGATTCAACAGCAATTTTGCAACATGATAGCAGTGAATGGCTCAGAATTAAATAGCACGGAACTCTCCTACGCACATCATTATTCTAAATAAAGTTGGCGCGGCCAAATGAATGAGGGCGATAAAGGTGTATCAAACTGAAATGAAATACCCTATTTCAATGCAACAGAGCATGATTCTGCAGCTAATGAGTGGCAAGAAAATCAATGAACTCCGAGAATATACAACAACAGAAATTAAATTTGACGCAGAGACAGGACGTCGATGAACAGTAAAGGAGAGGATATGACATCAAAGACATCAAACGCTGATAGTGACAAATTTTTGAATCAAAATACAACATAGCATCAGCAGTGTCAGTCTATCTCATCAACATCAAACTCTCACTAAATTCAAAAGACTTAAAATTAAAGAATTACTTCCACAAAGGTTTACACATCACCAAAAAAAGTTGTAGGAAGGTTATCCATACCAATCTTTTCTTTCACCGGGCCTTTTTATCACAAATCAGAAAAAACTTTTACATTTTTACTTTCACAAAAACATCGTAAATTTGTTATGGGAATAATGGTTCCCTGAAACACATATGCTAATGGCAGCAAGCCAGAGCAAACAAAATCTCGATGACGTCACAAATATGAGTGCTGCAGATGAAATGAAAAAAAAAAACAGAACAATGAGAAGGGAAAGTATGGGGGAAAGTGCTATGCACAACTAACCTATGACTGGTACTACTTCTGATTGTCGGAAAATGCCAGGACGGAAAAAACGAGAAACGGAATCAAATTCTCCTTTCACGCATGTTCTCAGTAGTGCAAAGCAGGAAAAAGGAAACGATGCCTTTCGTGTTCTTCATATAAAAAGTACAGAAATATGATTCAAAAAGGGGCCAATTTATTTCACTTCATCAGATCGAAACAGGCAATCATCTCTAGCCAATTTAATCTTCCTCTCGTTTTCCACAAATGTTGAATCACCAAACTTACAAAAATACAGCTGATGGAAGTGAATCCATGTGTAGATACGCAAAAAATAAAGTTTTTAAGGTCAATAACGTTCACCTTTTGCAAAAACGTCGACTAAATAGCATGGGACTAGGATCTTGGACTTTTTAAGACGCAAAATAGCCATTAATTCTCTTGTTAAAATTCTTTTATACTAAAAAAAAAATGTGATCGCAATTAATCCCCACTGCATTTGACTCATCTGTTTCAACAAGGGCTACCGAACAGGAACCTCAGATTACAGCCTTCACAGAAGTTCAGAAATGCCAAATTTCCTCTATATCTTCCTTTAAATTTGTGAATAAAAATTGTCAACCTACCAATTTTTCATTATTTAATACCACTGAAGAAATTATTTTTCCACAAATATCAAGTAATGAGTAGTTAATCCGTGATGCAGAATTTGGGGACCAGGACACCTATTTCCCTAGCTTAAGACCTAATCTCATAAGATTTAAAAGATGTTCCTAAATTAATAACAGCTGCAAGGACTATTAGAAATCTATTCCATATGGATGTTACAGAAACTTCGTCTGAAATTGTCCAATTAGTAAAGCCACTAAACTTGCCATAATCGTCAACTTCAGTACACCTTTCTTCACTGCGTGCTAAAACTAATTTAAGCATACCAGGTCCTGGATATTGTTGCGTATTATGGTCCTTGTTGTCTTTTCGGCGTTTTTTCAACCGTTCTGCAAATGCAACCACTTCACTAGCATTCTTGCCGGTCTTCCAAACATTCCAGTCCTAGCAAATATTTCTGGTAATGTCGCCTTAACTGGTAACCAGCTGCAGACGACTCGGACATCTCCGAATTCGCTTCTGTACAAACTTGTTTCCATGTCTTCTCTCGTGTTACCTATAAAAATATTTGAAAATCTAAATTCAAATGCCGAAAAACCCAGTAGAACTTTCCTTTAACATATTCACTAACAAATCTACAGGAAGAATACTGTAAAGAAGCTATGCACGCAGGATATATAGGTCAAGAATTAGTAAATGACAAAATCGTGGAGCTTGATAGTATTATTATGCCAGTTACCTGTTCAAAACCACCACGTTTCATTACAGCTAAATAAAGACGATGCAAATCAACCGTTTGCTTTGAAACTTGTGGAACTTGCGTGATCGGTTCGCCCTAAAAATAAGGAAGTAGAATCAGTAACAACGACTTCTCAAAGGCATGTTTTTTTCGATCAATTTTAGAACAGAATTAATTCACAGAATATTTACAGTTCAATAACGTTTTGGAGGACTGAATAACGACAATCTGTCTTCCTTTACAACTTTCTTATCGAGTAAATGAATTTGTACCTGTTGTTCACAGAACTGGACCAATTTTTCAAAAAAAGCTCTCCTCTCAGGCATTATGTGTTGTGGGTTCATTGCAGTTACAGGTCCCACCTGGAATAAAACTAAGAAATTTTCTGAAACCAACAAAAAGAAATTTGTCGCTTTGAAATTCTGCGACAGTTTCTCCATAATCCATCCCTTGGTTTAGTTGTTCGACATCGTTCGCTAATTGAGTCCCAATGATCCAAATTAAATGTAAGAGATAGGACAAAAATTAACTCATTCGGCTCAAAGAAACAAACTCACTAATCTATCAACTATTGACGTTGGATCTTGCCGTTTGTTCACTGTGGGTGTAATTGGTCGATTTGCGGGCACCGGGGTTCTCTGAAAGCAAAAAGTGTAATCGTAAAGCAAAGTATGCTCAAATTAAATCTTTCAAGATCCCAAAACAGACTTACATGTCCTTGACTCATCTGTGACGGCGTATGAGGCCATGGATTTGGTGAAGCACCGGGCAATGATTTGGAATCTTCTAACGATTCGTCGGCAGCTGAAGACGTACCACCTGGACTCGGTGCTGGCATTCCAGAAGACGGAGTCACCGACTGCTGGCCAGAAGTAGTTTGTTGTACTGCTTCCTGTAATGCAAAAATTATAAAATGCAATCTAAATTCAATAGTGTTATTTTGTCTAATGCATAATGATTTAGGAGATTCACCTAATTTTTAACCACACCGCTGACACACGGATAATTGGTGTTATGCTAAAAACCCGGTGTTATGTGAACAGAGAAAAATGTGCAATGATCACAACATGCAAATAAATGTAAAATTTCTCGTGTGAATATAACGAGGCAAAATAGAATTTACCGGAAGAGATTTCGAAGCATTTATTCTGGATTGCCAGTCAGACGGTACGGGCCCATTAGGCATACGTGGCATTTCCATTTGAGGCGACTGCTGAATTTTGGCTGAATTTGTTGGCATCATTTGGCGTGCTCCTGGTGGCATACCATATCCAGAGAAGGCTGAAAAGTATTCAATAATATAAACTGTTACATCTCAATCAGTAATTGAAGCTAAAGGTAAGAGATTTCGCATAAAATTATAAACCAAAATTACCTGATGGTGGCATGGGACCTTGATTCTGCACTGGATAGTAATGGCCGGGATGAACATTTCCTGGTTGCATATAGCGCATCTGTTGTGGCGGCCAATAAGAGGGGTACATACCACCCGAATAAGCTGTAGGCAATGAAAAACTTTGATTCTCCTGTATTCTTGAATGTAGCGAAAACGAACTACCTGTTATTGATTTCGAATTCAACTCCAAAAAAACATAAAAACTAACCGGAAGGTGGCATACTCTGTTGATTAGGCACCTGCTGTTGCATTTGTTGAGGTCCTGAAATCAGAAAACTACCAAGATGAATTTTACAGATAGCAAGGTGTTCGGTCACAAATGACATCATCAGCGAACAGATTTTCTAGCTTAAGACAATGTTTCATTTCAAAAGGCCAAATATTTTCCACAGAGGTCGCGTTAACAGTAATATTGAGCTGCAAAGAAGACGGCCAATAAAATAATGATTCCGTCACACGTTCTTTAATTTGCTCTGAAATACAGTGTCCCAGCGAATCTAAAATTAATGAGCACAGATAGCTTGGACAAAATAGAGAGTTACCCAGTGCTGAACTAGATGAAGGTACTTCCATTCGGACAGGGCCGGGTAAAGCAGTACCAACTGCCGAATTTTGAATGTGTAGCGGCATTTGTGGTGGTGGTCCACCTTGACCAGCAGCCGGTGAAAACACAACATCTCGCGAATCCGGTCTTCCGGCCACCTTTCCTTTTACACCACCCTTTTGAATACCGACCGATCCCGGATTACTGTAGCTACCATTTGCAAGTGGTGACGGCTGCTGCAAAAGGTTTGAAATTGATTCTTCATTTCTTGACTCCTTTAAAATGGTTGCCCGAACTAAACCTAAACCCAAAAAAAACCCGAACTTCACAAGAGGTTTTTTGAATGACACGACTGCACAGCCGCATTCACGGAAGATGAAGGTTAGCTAGGCAACCAACTTTATGGACAACAATATTCCCAATCACTCCAAATTTCTTAATGCTTGCTTATTGTATGAGCTGTTTTCAATGCAAAAAGAAAAAAAACTAGGTTTAAACTTCATCAAAATTTTCCCAAACATCTCAATACATTGAAGACATTAACAGAAGTCTATTCGCGTGTTAGAAATTCTCTTCCTCCTTGTAAGTAAGTCCTTGTAAGGTAAAATTTCTTAAATTTGAGACAAAGAAAAAAGTCCTGCTAATCGATCTTTAACACACGTGCTGAAATGAGTCTCATACTCATCAAGTAACCGCGCTTTCTAACCCAACACTGATGAACATCGAGTAGAGGAAAAACAATTAGCGAAGAAAAAAATCTGCCACCGAACTCCTTCACTCTTCCCGTCTCTTCAATAAGTGTTCTATATTGAAAATGAATGTTTGATGGCGATGTCATTAGGTTTTCGTTTCGGCAATATTTAAGCCACCAGTCTTAGGGTGTGCAATTATTTATGAACATATACTCTCTTCGTACCCCTTCCTTGTGGCTTCTTATTCATCTCCCCAGCCTACAACCATATGATGATCGTCATATCATACATACAAATTATCCGTCTCCCTTAGAAAATCAACCATCCAAAATCATCCCCTATCCCTACCCCGCATCATATACACTTTATATGACCACGTGTTTCCGACTTTGAACCTTCTCATTCTTTTTTTTCTTTTAAACTAAACAATCAAACAAAAGTGCATGGGAATTCCCCAACAAGCAATAAATTCCTCGTTTCCAAAATGAAGCGGCAGCTAGAAATTATTCCACACCATGCTACCTCGAGTGCACAACTTTGTACTGTCCTATAGTTTACGTCTATCTGTGCTGTTTTCAATGTACTGGTTACACGTGTTACGCATCTCTTTATGTGAGATACGTATGAGTGAAAATTACAACCGAAATATATCAAAATAACGGGCAACTGAAAGTAATAATAAATACTACCGCTTTCTCCGCTCCATTGCATTCCATTAACAAAAACTATCTCAAAAAATTCAATCTTTTCAAATGTGATATTCAAATCCTGATATTCAAAATTCAATCCTTTAAAATATAACTGCATTTAACCCTGACCATACATCAACAGTGGCTTTTTGTTGTAACAAAATTTATTTTGAGCATACGAGTCCATTATGAAGATCAGGATCAGGCAGAGGATCCCCGACTGCTCTTAATTTCCACATAACCGATGGGCCAAGTACAATATTTTATAGAAATCATTCCACATATTGAGAAATCATTCCACATATTGAGGAATTCATTTCCGATACGCATTTCAAAGAAAAATTCATTTTTGGATTGTTGGGAACCAGACGCAGATCTCAGAAGCTCCAGCTCCGTCATTCTATCAAATCAAACAATATATGAAGACTACAGATAGTGTAACTTTTAACAATAAATTCCATTGCTCGTAACGAATAGACAGCATTTCAAACCTTCAAGTCATTAACAATTGTTTCGTCTTTTCCAATGCAAAGACAACAAAACAACACGTCAAGGGACCACCGATGTTAATCAAGGGATTAATAAACCATCCGTCTGTCATTAGTTCTCCACAGCACCCTCTCTTTCCCAACACGCCCCACGAAGCACAATATTGCGACAAATGCCCCTCCATACGTATTATACCTATCGCCAAGTGGGATCACTTCCCTAGTTTCGAAAAAAAAACGGAAAATTCTGTCCGTCCATGGTAAGTTGCGCGGCATACAATCCTGAAACGACGACCAAAGCGCAATCGATGGTCGTTGACCTCTTCACGGTAATCTCCTCACATACTTTAACCGTAACATTGTCCTATCTGTTACCACCATAAAGTAACATTTCACATAATTACCATTTCTCAATTACAGTGTTCTTAAAATCATGTCACCAAGTCACACTCCACAGTTCTTGAATACTTTACAGTGAAAAAGCTGCATATTCGTACGCCAAAACGAGGCTTGAGTGAAGTGGATCGCCAGTGCGAGCTCAGTTAATACGCCAGAAAAACGAGGCAGTACGAAACATTGGTGGCTGGCCAACTACTTGTATAAGAAATACTGGTAAATGATTAAGCATTTAGACTTCTCTTGGCGCTTCATGAATAACATAAATCACGTCAGCATGGTCATTATCCGACAGATACCAGTGTACTTTACTATGTGTGAGCGTGCAGTAATCACCAATGCTGTTGATGTTATGAATTCACAATGATTCTGCAAGAGTTATTACGATCATCAGTGAGCATACAGTATGGTATACCACTGTTGCTATCTATCGTGATGATCCCAATAAAGAGCCAAGTGTAATGTGCTTCCTCTCCTCCTGTTCGTACATTTCAATGACATAGCCACACACAATTTATTCGATTCGGTCCCCTCCTTCATATCGCGTCCCTTGCTCATGTATGTCTCAGCGAATGGTGAGTGATGGCGTGTCGATACTGAGATGGATGTGTGTGTGTGTGTATGTGTATGTATGTATGTTGAAGAAGGAGGAGGCGAGGGCATGTACACGAGGACGTGGTTGAGTGCAATGGATGAAGCGATGCAAGGGCCATATTCACGATAGATGCCCCCCAAGGAATGGGTGCTTGCGGAACGAATGGATTGCCGCTGCTGCTGCTTGTTAACTGCAGGACGATAATCAGTGAATCGAAGAAAATGTACCGGGGGGCCCATCTATCTTGCGTTTCAATAGAAAAGGGCCGGGTGTGGAAGAAACTTCTTTCTTCTCTTCTCCTGCACTGTATCGCTCGAATGCCACTGAATCAGTGGAAGACCTTTATTCTATACACTTGCCAGTACCCGGAAATAGTATACTAAAGTTGAATGAATGTAAAGAGGAATGATTTAGACGAAAGAGTATAAAATTAGACGAGAGCAGACATATATCATCATCCTTTTTACAGACGTCCCCTTGGAAATAACGTTTTTATGGTGAAACAGAGAGACGGCAATGGCCTCACCTCAATGGTTCCCTCTCTCATTCGATGACGACGGTGACGGTACCCTAAACTCTATCCCAACAATTCTTTCCCCCCCTCTCTCTCTCTCCATCTTTGCACATCTATCTACAGGAAGGGTATTATTCGAATCTTTCCTTTAAATAAGAAATTTCAACATTAAACTTCCCCCTCCTCCAGCCACATCAGTGTATAGGCGAGAGCAGTTCCTAGCAAAAAAAGAATTGCCGCTGGGAAAATGCATAAAAATTCGAAAGGGTACACAGCTAACAAAGGAAAAAATGTACTTTTGCTTATAAACAAGTGGAGAGAGAGCGAGGAAAATATGATTTTGGGAGGACGAATTTTAGGCTTGTCTTTCTCTGTTAAAAGATTAAAATGCTTAGGGCTGAGCTGCTTCCTCCTCTCCCCCACTTTCCTGCTACCGTAACCCGTCAATTTCAGAAATTCAGTTCCCAGCTGCGACTGACGTATGAAACATCAATCAAAATAGAATAAAGGAGAAAAGCAATTAAGGCTAATTTTTGTTCCTTACAAGAGGAACTTTTAGTCGGTTACCAAGATAGTACAGTGAACCATCATTTCATATCCAGTTTACAATTCCTGCCCCTCTCCACCACCCCTCTCACCTTAACAAAATTATGTCTGTAAGAACTCGGACTCGCGATACTACCACCTCTCCCGAATGTCCCTGTAAATATTCCTTCGGCCTGTTTAGTAACTTACAGCGGAGGTAATCAGCCTTCCACATCTGATGTACACGTCTTATCTACTATAATTTCTCAAAAGCATCTATACCACGCCAAATCTAATGTATTTATCGCCTATGTCCAGCAAACCCCATTACTCCATTACGAGTACAGTGCCGAAATTCGGATGTGTTAACTACTTCCCTTCTACTATGCTTCAACGACTATTATATACATATATATATATATATATATATATATATATATATATATATATATATATATATATATATATATATATATATATATATAT
>NW_018108241.1:281327-295918 GCF_000183805.2 Loa loa | reverse complement strand
TATTAATTATTATTATTATTATTATTTCAAGTCTAATATTTTCGCCTTCTAAGGGGAGCATATTTACGTTTGTTTGCTTTAGAGTAAATTTTCGTTTTGATTGACGATTTTTCACTCTCTGCTTCATTGTATCATACACAGTGTTGATATTTTTTGTTTCTTACGTGGAAAGCACAATCCTCAGTGGAAGGTAAGTACGTAACAATTTGCAAATGTATCCGATATCTTGAAAATGTTGAAGTTGACTACCACATAGAAACGAGCAGATTGTTGCAAATGTATCATTGCCCCCGGAAGTTGCCGGTAGTTTAAAAGCTGCAAAAATAGCATTTGTGCTCATTATAGTTGCGATAAAGTGGAAATTGCTGAAAATATGTGGACGGTAGTGTCACAACGCTACAGGAAGCATCCACTGAATGCTTGAAGACCGATGTACACATCCGTAACATCTAACTTTTCCTTTCTGGAATCAAGAAAATATCTTTTGAAGTTTTTTTCCTTTAGTGAGATATTTCGTGGGTTTGGACCTAATTTGGACATTTATAAGCAAATTATTTTAGGAAACAAATACATGAAAACATTGTGTTGGTTCTATTCCTTTTTCTTTCATTTGCTTTTTGTTTTAAAACAATTTGGATAAGAATTAGATTTGGACGCAACTTCAGTTTCACTTTAGTTTGTTTTATTTTTTCATGTCTAAAGTCTAATGTCGTGAAAGTTGATGCAATAAAATATATGCGAATAGAAAAGATGAGAGAGTTCTGTTTTCATTCCTAACCATAAGTATTTACAGTCTTGGCTACTTGCTACAATCAAGCGTGCAGTATGCAAGAGTGCTTGGGAGCATATCTGTCATCGATGATGTTATTTGAAGCAGTTTGATGTTTTTAGCAATCCTCTTGCGTTGTTTTTCCGTAACGGTTTTTTTTTTTCAAGGCAAGCAGAAGAGAATTGAAAGGTAGCGAAAAGAAGAAAAGTCCCACAGAGGCTGGGAATGAGGGGAAGCACACACTACAGGAAAGTTTTACTTTCATTTCCTTGATGCCAATAGTATTTCGTGTTCACAAAATTAATGAATTCCGATAACCGGAAGGAGACAATATTGTTTTGAAAGCGTGCTGCAGTTCATTACTTAGGATCAGTGTTGACATTTGACCTTTGAAATTACAGCTAATTTTCTATTTTTCTCATTTACTTCCTGCAATATTTTAATGGAGAACGTATTTGCTTATCTATGTACTACGAGGTGTAATTCTTTAAAGAGAATGTGAGTTTTAGCATCGAGAAATCTTGGGGTTGAACGGTTTTGGTGGAAAGAGCCATTACCTTGTGTTGAAGATGCAGTGAAAACCATTTCAGATCCACTTTTCTAACTTATGAATCTTCGAATGTTTCAAACGACATTCAAAAATGTTAACTTTTGCTGCAAAATAATCGATTTGATGAAAAAGAAAGGTGGACTGCAATCTTTAAAAATGTTTCGAGAAACATTTCATATCCAACAGCAAAAGTCGATGTGAAGGCTGAATGAGATTTCTGAATATTTCCAAGCTTTCGACTACAATTATTTGTCGTTCGTTTTTCACAGTGAGTATTAAAAACCTGAAAGTTTCAATGCAGTTCAAAGCAAGCAAGGTTAACGAAAAAGTGTTCATGAAGTGAATGCTTTAAAAGCAGTACTAATTGAGAAGAGATATCATAAGAGAAAGAAAAAGAGTTACTAATTTTCTAACCCTATGTTCCATGCCATCTATGCTATTATATTTATGGCATGGATCATTCTGCACTCATACTCTTGGGAATTTAAGCATTTTAAAAACTCTTTATACTAAACATGTACTGAATTAAAACTTCTTTGAATTTTGAATCAGGAGGATTAATGTATCGGGGAGCACTTATTGTGATCATTTTGACAGTGTGGTTTGGAACTGCAGTTGTTAGGAACATTTATATTTTGCACACAGCATACCTCATATTCAAGTACAAGCTAACCAAGATGATGTGCTGAAGTGCTCCGATTAAATCAATAAGCCATCTGATTTCTTCATTTATACAGTCTACGTTTTATTACTTCGATACATTAATGTGCAACACAAAAAATGAAAAATTTATTCCTTAATTTATTAATTCTTCTGAAAGTTCCGAACTCATGTGAATTTCCAAAATCTTCAAACTTTGAAAATATTGTTGTAACAAATTATTACCAATTTCTAAGAATTTAATTCCCAAATTATGTGCTCAGAAATCTTCAGTTCATATATTTCTTATACTAAAGTTAATTTAAAAATCGTGAAATCATCGAGTGAACTTGTGCTTCTTTTGTTCATCCGGTTACTTCAATATAACTTAGCAATTTCATCTACAGTCTTTTTCGTTATAATTTAATTTTAAGAAGGAGAAAAAAAGATCCACTCTTATGGACGTGATTGCTTTTGAAAAGAAGGAAAGGAAGTGATCCGAATGACTTTGGCAAATTTTCAAAGGCTGATCTGATGGTTCACAGCTGCTGCATATAAATGTATGCATTCCGAAATATAATATCAATCGTTTTCATCGCTGCTAATGCTTTCCTCCACAGAATGCCATGTTCTCATCTATTTTGATTTTATTCCTTCCTTTTAGTCAATACTAATCTGAACTCTATAGTGTTTAGAAAGTTCCTGTACGAACTGAAAAAGAGTTTTCAACGGTAGTGAGCTTAGTTTTTTAGTTTTCATATGAAACATGAAATGAAATGTATCCTTTATCAAAAAAAAAAATGAGACGCATCACGAGTTTTTCCATCAGATAATTTGTTTGTCGAATAATATATGAAAGTTCTATTTTATTCCTCAAGAAAAAAAAAAAAAAACGAAAACGTAATTGAATGTAACGAAAACAAAACGTAAAAATTGTCGATTGTAGACAGGGAAATCGATTAATGTTTTTCATATATTACCAAGTATTATAAAAGCTGGCATAAATTTCAAAAAAAAGTATTATTTGAAGTTCTTGCAAAAATAAATAGCAAATTTTGTTTCAATGAGAAATTTTTATGCGGTTGTATTTGTCGAAAAAGGCAAAACATGTTTAGTAGAAAAGAATGAGGCGCATATATCACAAGCTTTCCCATCAGATGAATTGATTGTCAGATGAATGGTCCTATCTTATTCTCCAAAGAAAAAAATTAATTCAAGGTTATCTGGAAAGATAGGAAAGGAAGTTAGTGCTAGTAATTTAGTCCTTTCAAATACTACAACTTACTCAAAAGATGCTTAGGTTGAAGGAGAGATATTTAGAACATCCATCTAAAGCTACAGCTTGCCTTGTCTCAATCAGCTTTTCTAACTCTATTGTTTTTAAGAATAACTGAAATATAAATATGTCATTTCCGTTATTCTACAATATCCATTGTTATTAGTCGCATTCTCGAGAATTTGATTATGTTCCCGTTGAAGCATTGATGACTCAAACTGAAACTGTTTTTGGTGGATTTTTGAACACTGTGGGGAAAATATTAGAAATTTCATTTATTTCGAAAGCAGTAATATAATTGAAATAATACGTGCCGAAAATCTACTCAAACATGCGTTAACAACACAAATCCCAAAACTTAGAAATCAGTTTCTTTTTTCTTTTTCTTTTAATTTCTGTTGAAATGGCGCTGTTGTTATAACAGTCAGTTTCGTGTTGAAAATGTTACTTTCTATTTTTTGTTTGGGATCTTCATACTTAGTTTTCTTTTCCTTTGTAAGTTGGACCAACCAATATATTTGAAGGAAAAGTTTGAGAGAACAGCAGAAACAGGATAGCATTCTCCATAAACTTCAACCAAAAATTCCGATTTTGCTAGTTTGATCGAAATTTGGAAATCAAAGGATTAAAATCATATTTTGTGCTTCAGCCTTATTAGCGTGGAATCCCTTCTCCAATTTCTCGCATCTACCTTCTCTCTATTGAAATATTTTAGATTCGAAGAGCTTTTCCAAACAGCAGGATAGAGAATTATATATTTTCAATTGACAAAAAGACATAAAACTTCGCATTAGCATAATTATCCTGACATTGATCTCATCTCTTATCAGCTGATAATAATTCTTTTAATAAGAGATATCACAAGATATCACATTCATCTTCCAGCAAATAAAATCATTTTAATCCAATACTGATAGGAATTTATCTAATATTTACTACTAATAATGGCTAATATCATAATTGATAACATCTGTTTGCGGAGTTCGCTTATCCATTCTTCGTCCGAATATCCACAGGTGCAACAATTAGTTGGTGAATTGAAAGATCGTAATTATTATACCATTTATAATTGTTATTGATTATTGTTCGTGACAATTATTGCTCCTGTCACCGACTAACAACTGAAATATTATTCATCAGGAGGTTGAAAGTTGATACTCGTATATAGAATTAAAACAAGAAACAGAATATGAATGGATAATTTGAAATGGAAATCTTACTTGCAGGAAAATAGGAGCAAAAGAACGACACGAAGTGAATCAAATGTTTCTTATCATCTCGTGTACGGATGTGAGGTGTAACAAACCAAGAATTTATATTGAAATACTCAAATTTTGAATCAGTGCTTATTATTCGGCCACTTTCTATTGCCACAAAATTTATGACATGTTGGCTCTGTATATAATCACCTGCGGTATTATCTTATTGTAATTAGCTTAATTGTAAAAATGATTCCCAAAACTGTTCATTCGGTTTGCTAGAATATATCTCCGTAATGTAACTGCATGCAAACAAGTCAGTTTATGGTTTTATAAAGAGGCTAAATAATACCATGCAAAAAAAGTTATGAGATCAAAAGTAAAAATCACTTCCTTTCAATCTGTCTACTCATCATCTACTCATTACGCTTTGGCTGTCCTAGTTGTTTGGTCCAGCTTGTTCCCAATAATGTATTCCGTAATACTATCATACTACTCCCATTGTCACTCTTACATTGCGATAGGATGTCCAAACCTTATTTCTTAAAAATGTCACCTGTAACTAATGTTCTTTATTTTTTTGCTACTTCCAGCTGTATAATTCGTCACTTGATAGTAGTTGGCTATTTAGTAGAGTTAGACAAATCATAAGTTAACAATAACTCAGAGCTGAATGTTCCATCAGTTCGGCATCAAACACATTCTGGATGCGGCAAAATCACCACAGCAGTCATCGTATCACACTACTCATGACTAAAAATATTGGGACTTTGTAAGAATTCAGGGTTTGTGAGAAGCTGAATGACTTGAGAACTCTACAGCCCCAAACAATACCTGCAAGAATTTGATAAAAAATACTTCATGTGATCACATTAATCTCTTACTCCGTTCATTATCAAAGGATATCTATCTATGAGTAACGACATTCATTCCCAACAAATGATTTTTAGTTGCGCCCGTTGTCGGCGATGCGCCTATTTACTGCCGAACTAATGCTTGTTTGAACAATGGAAATTGTCTACTGACATCCAGTAAGATGATATTTCATTTTTTACATCTAAGCTGCAATTTCCACCGTTTGTTATAATTTGGCTTTCTTCTCGTACGTAAATTGATCGACAGTAAGCATCACTCAAATGTGAACGAATACACTTACGAAGTGTAGTGAATTCCGTGAAAAGAACGAAAATTTGCCAATTTTTCAGATACTTAGTTTTTAAATTTATAGATTCATTCTAACTTCTTGCAAGCTATAAAATATTTTGACGAACTTTTGAATTTTAAAACAATCATAAAAACGTTTCTTTCGTCAAAACGAAACTCGAATGAGTTCCCCACTTTCAGAATCAGCAGCTTATCAGTTGTGTCACAATGAAGAAACATATTTCAGCGGAAATTGTTATAAAGTTGTGAAGGATAGAAAGACATGGGATGAAGCAAATGAAGTATGCGAAGAGAATGGCGGTAAGTTCACATTTTCATCGTTTTTACTCAGGGATTACTTGTCCTTTTTACCATGCATTAACGGATTATCATTTGACTTTTGAACTCCATGTTCAGCTGAGTTTGGAAATCCTTCAAATTCATGCTAAGTTTGAAATTTCATTACCTTTAAAGTTAACTGATGAAAGAACGCTCTAAAAGTGAGGAAAATTTTAATCTATTCAAAACAGTTTGCGAGGAATGAGCCAAATTTAATAATGTTGAACAAATTTTCTTATCTGAAAATGACAGTAAAAATTCCTGTCACGTTAAATTATACTATTGGCAAAAATTAAAAACAAATATGCAAAGTGTGCGAAGTATCAAATTGTTAAATACTTTTCCTTCTTTATCACCATACTTTTTTCGCTGTCGTTTGTTGTCTGATTACTTATCCACCATTTGTTATCTCCAGATAAAATGATCAACAAACATAATTAGTAAGAGTGAAAAATGAAATTGTAGGCAGTTTGATGGCAATTGAAAGCAAATTTCAACAGCTATTTATATCGGACTATTTGCTGTCAAGCCTAAAAGCAGATATTTCAGGTTCATTTTTCTTTTCTTCCTATCAGGTCTTGTCGCTAAATAAATATAATATACAATGAGATTTTGAAAATTTTCATCTTCAAATTTGATCTAAAAGACACCTGCAACACATCTTGTTCAATTGGTTCAGAGGTCAATTGCCTAAGGAAAAGGCTTAAATTCGACCCGTCTAAAAGTATCGAATGTGAGACATTTGATTCTTCATAATTGAAGTACTTTTCCGCCCGCCGCCATAAGAGCACGTTTAATTGATTTCAAGTTGACGTCACATTCTTCTACACTATTAAACCGTTTGTGAAATGTTTATACCCCGTCATTTCAATCTCTCAAACACAGTAGGGTTTTGAACTGATTTTAGGTACGAACAATAAGGTAAGTATTGTGAACGATTTTCGATGTTGTCAGACAAATAAAAGATGCTCAGTAAGGAAGCAAATACATCTATTTTTCAGTAAACAGAGGACCTTACTCCATGCCTTTTTTTTTCTATAACTTAAATCTGCCTTTGCGAAACATTTTGAATTCGATGCCATTCTTCATTGTCATCAGTCTTCCCCATCAAATTCATCTTCCATTTCATTTTTTTTTATTTGTTTATTCAAAAAATTCCATTCTAGCACACAATGTTGCTGTCTGGACTGCTGGCCGTATGATGATGAATAGTACCCATCATATCTATGCTTGGACTCGAAATATTCATATGAAAGAAATCGATTTGTGGGAAGATAGTCAACTACAAATGACCGAAGGTATCCCTCAACTCATCTATTACCTTTCCCGCAGAATTTTCTCTCTTGCATATCCATTCAATTCATTTGTAGGAAGTTGCATCGAAGTTGATTCGCGATCGATGTTCCGTGATTGGATTCTCGCCAATTGCTCAAATGATAATTATTTCATTTGCAGTAGACCTGCAAGTGAGGATAATTCTTTCTGTCTCTCTCTCCCGTCTTTAGCTGCTTAAAATTATATTTATTAATCAATATAGTTCGAAATAAACTTGTAATATATTAGAAAACAATACTGGAATCTAAATATCACATTCTGAATCACAAAAAGCTATAAAAGTGAAATTTTAGAAATGGGTGAATCAAGAAATGTGCAATGTATGTGTCGTAATGGTTATCGTGGGAGTTTTTGTGACCAGTCATTCAGCGAATCTGGTACCACTCTTTTACGTCACTCATTACGTAACATTGAAAGTAATTGCATAGTTGAAAGTTGTGAATCCACTCAAAAACTTTGTAAATTTAGATGCGGATTTTAGAGCACTTGTTGGAGTGATGTTGAGAGGTTGTCTGGTTGACACATTGACAGTTGACCCAAAACCAAGACCAAAATTTCTCTTCAAACGTTACTGTTCTCATATTATGTAAAATGTTTGAAGGTGTAGCATTTGAATCACAAAGTGTTGCCTGTGTCGATAATGAATTCGAATTTTTATGTCCTCATGGGGGTTCAATACTTGTCGATTTTGCTGCATATGGAAATATTGGAGTTAGTTCCCAAAAAAAATTTTAAATTCATTCCTTTCGTAAAAAAATTTACGAGTGTTCAGGAACCAGAACATCAATTTTTGTCCTTTGAACTTTTAAAATAAGAATTTGCATTGAAAATGATAAATCATGATATTTTTTTCGTTCAGGTGGATTACATAATGGAAGTATTTATTTCCTTTGATTAGTTCGGTGAGATTTAGAAGAGCTTCTGATGTTACTTGGCCTAAATTATAATAAATCAAATTCATCAAATCTTTACGCGAAATTATGAATAACTCACTTTGAAGGCAACGAACAAAAAGAGAGAAGTAGCAGTCTTACATAAAACCTATCAGGAAAAACCCGTAATTAGCATTATGATATTCATAATAAAATCTCTTATGCACAAAATGAAGAAGCATTACATGTAGAAAGCATTTAACTCCTGCTACTGAAAGGAAGACAAATGGGAAAATGGAATGAAAACAGAGGAAATGAGATTAGAGAGAAGAAAAAGGACCTAAAAAATTATTGTGAACAGCATTTCTTCACTATTTTTGCATCATTTTCAACCTCTGTCACAAATAATATGCACTTGAAAAGCATTTAAATCGTCGCTTAAATTATTTCTTCTTTTTTATTTCAGGAATCCGACGAAATATGCCTAACTTCCGTACCAACGAAAGTAAATGTTACATATTGGGAAGAATGTATACACCCGTCCAGTCTGCAAACAATGATAAGCATGTCAGCTTTTAACTTCTTTCTTTTAATTGCAACAGGTTGCCTATTGATTCTCGAGAACATTCTTTCAGGTGTCAAGGTCTCACTTATTGCCGAATCAAAGATCTTCAGTCACTCTTTCCAGACAGTCCTTGTTTGCCTACTACACCTATCACTTTGCAGTATCGGATGCGATGTCTGTTTGGTCTGTTTAATAATTTCATCCTGACAGAAAGACTTCAAGTTCATATTTTGTTTGAATTATCCCACTCATATTTTCATCATATTTTTAGAGCCAATGACAACATGTCCTCTACATGCAATCTATCAGAATGGACGATGTTATGTTCCATACGTAACGGAAGAACCGCTTTCAATGTACAATGCGCAAACAAAATGCCGTAAAGAAGTAATGATAGACAGATAGATAGATAGATAGATATAGATAGATAGATATAAATGGATAGATAGATAGATTAGATAGATTAGATAGATAGATAGATAGATAGATAGATAGATAGATAGATAGATAGATAGATAGATAGATAGATAGATGATTGATTGATTGATTGATTGATTGATTGACTGATTGATTGATTAATCGCTTGATTGACTAATTAATTGGTTGATTAATTGTTGGTCGATCGATGGCTGATTGATTGATTAATTGATTGGTCGGTTGGTCGATTGATTGATTGATTTTTTTTACTTTTTAGGGTGGGCAGCTGGCTTTTTCTGTTGGCCAAGTAGCACAGAACGAAATTGCTGCCATAGTGCGGAAACAAGCTGGTAATGATGGAAGTTCTTGTTATTGGATGGATGGAAGGTATATTTGGTACCTTTTAAATATATCTATCGTTTCAAAGAAATTTTCAGAATCTCTAAGTTCATTGGATTTGTAAAATTTTCCGTTTTATGACGCATTAAGTGCTTATCTTTGGGTTCTATTTCCTTTGTCCTCTGTCTTTTTCGCTATGGACGGATTTATTTCTTGCAGATTAGGGGATAGTTCGCTCTGCGAATGCTATTACATAAGTAGAAGAAATGCTTTTTGGAGTCAGAGAAATTGCAATAGCAGTCAGCAATGGGTTTGTCAGTTTGCGCCAGAGAGTAAACCTACTGAAATATACGACAAATTTGTAGAGCAGCATGCTATTGTCGATGGATTAACGAATGTTGAAAGGTTTGAATGACAAGTACTACAGGTACCACTTGTTACAAAAGACTGAAATTTCACCAAAAGGTCTTACTAATTTGAATTACGTTCAATACGGCTGTTATAAATCAGCCGGAAAATGTTGACTACTAAGTTAAAGAAATATTAATTGCAATGTTATTAAAATATTTTTCTTTTTTGACTTCTTTGTTCCCGAAATATCTGACAATTTTTCATAAACTCACACTTCGAAAAAGTTTTTTCCAACCATTTCATTGCATTTATCTATCTTTTATTATAATTATCAAAGCTTGTCTGCCGTTAAAACCAATGAAGCCATTCATTAAATTTCGAAATTTATTTAAAAAATTTCATATTCTCTATCTACCTTTTCTGTGGTATGATTGAAATATTATTAACTGAAAACAGAAGTCAGAAAAACACTTCTTTTGAATTTTAGATATGGGTGAATTCTTTCATATTTTCATTTCGCTTTTGTTTTATTCGCGAATAAAAGATTTGAGACATTAATTTTCTGTTTTGATTGGGAAATGTTCATTTTTTAAAATCACTTGAATTGGGCAAATCTTAGCCACACTCAAATTGAAATATTCATACATTTATTTTTTAATTTAAATACGTCTAAGTTATTTAGAGAAATTGAACATATAGGAAATCAGAGTATCATCAACTCTTCGCTTAATTCTTAGCATGTTTAATGGATGTCGTACTATTTGGTCTAGGTTTTTGTTTCTCTACTTATTATTAGAATAAATTTCTGTAGCCGTTGAAAGAGGAAAGAAAGGGCGCTTCATGACATCCAATCCTCCAAGTATTCGAATACTAAACTTGTGAGTCAATTATTAGACAAAAAGCGATGATTCATATGTGGCGCAGAAATCCTACAATTAAAACGTTTTGACGGTTTTCGACGCTATCTGATGGAAACCAGTTTCTTTTAACTGCCTGCCTCTCATCTTCCATTGGATCACTTTGCTTTCCACTTATTGCTGTTCACTTTCACATTGACCTTAAGTAAACTCTCCAAAATCTCTCCTTTACGGAATTATACTTCTGTTGGGACATTATTAAAACTGTTCTATCGATATTTTTGTAAGATTTAAAGAAGAAGGCTGTTGTCAACTTGTTAACCTCAGCAGTTACGTGAACTAATAAAAACTGTCACAGGCTGATATTTCAGTTGTATTTTTCATTGAAACTTTTGTGAATATCAGGGATTTTTGGACATGAAACTTTCAGTCTGCGTTTTTTGGAAAGAAAGCTTTCCTTCAAGCCTTAATTAGCTGTAAGGATGAAGGATAGAGTGGCTATTTATTCCACTCAATTAAAGCCTATCAATATTTTTGTAAAATTTAGATCTACTGACTTCCTGAATATCTATTTACTTCATGTAATTATTGAATAGAATGGTTTTTATGATCGCTCTGCTACTTCGCTTTTATCTTTCTGTTTGTAGTGGTACTTTCATATCCGTTAGGACACAAAACGGGTATTTTTTTTTCCAATATTAATTTTATGCTATAAACACTGCTGTTGTCTGTTTTCTTTCAGTTTGAGTTAGGCTAAACAAGCAAGACTTCTCAGAAGAGAGGAATTTTGGGGCTTTCTCCGCAAGCCGTAACATACGAGCAGTTGATTCATAAGTAATGAGTCTGTAGCAGACACAACGATGCGTACTGGTTATATGAATAGTGTAGAAAGTTCGAAGTATGCTATTACATTTCAAAAGCGATTGGACCCGAACATATCATACAACAACTACTGATTATCTATCCGTTTTTAAGGGATAACTTCGTTCCAAATCAGTGAAGAGTAAATCAAAAATTTCTACTTTCAGTGCTGCAAGCAGTACCGCTGACGATGAAACAAGCCTTCGCATGAAGCGTTCATTCTGTGAAGAATACGACTGGGACGGAATTACCGTTCCACGTACGTTGGCTTGTACTGAAACTCAAATACCATGTCCAGATCCAGAAAATACCATCGGTAAAGAATTGCTACATTTTGTATCCATTAAACATCTTAGTTATGCCTTTTTGTACATTTCTAAGTAAAATTTTATGCAACATGCCTCGACAATGAGCTTTCGTAATTTCTTATACAAATAATTTTGTTGTTCCTTCAGTTCAGAATCTTTGCTTAAAGGTGTGACAACACAAAAATGCAGTTGTGAGTTAAACGGATGGGAAGGAAAACCGAACACGACAAATTGTATTCATAAATGGGTTGGATTGCTGGATCAAATGATAAATAGTGATGCACCTGCAGAACATATCAGTCGAAAATGGGTTCAGTTTTTGCAAAATTCAACTAATCAAATGTTAGTTTTTCTTTTTGAAAATTGGATTTAGTGGAAATTAGGGGATTCCTTCAAAACTTTTATTTTGTTTTCCGAAAATTCAAGTTACTCTCAAATTCCTATTTATACTACTATTGACACATGTAGTTCTGAAAGCGGTTGAATCCGGATGAGTATTATCCTTCGGCTGATCTGATTTCTACTCCGCCATTCTTTAAGACGTTTCTTTCGGAAGTACGTAATTCTCAGGTTGTTTGGTGGTGACTTAGTTGCTAGTGTCGAAATTGGCAGAAAACTGTTGTCATTGGCGAGAGTGCAGTATGCAGTATTGGATGACAGAAAGGAACGATATGAAAAAGCTGTCGAATTCACACAGGTTTTGCTTGTTGCTCTATAAATTTTGCGCATCAGAATTATCACTTTTTACTATCCTTTAGAAAGTATACATTTGATTTGATCATTTTTTTTCATTTGTAGCTTAAGTGCTTCTAAAAGTCCAACTAAAAGAGATACTTTTTCGACAGTGCAGTAATTTTCTTAAATGAAACATTATTGACAGATGTATGGTGAAGCAGGCAATGAATTGCTGAGTGACCATGCGACAAATGTTTGGTTAACTTTGTCGGATGATGTTCGAATACATAAAGTATCTTCATTGATATCAGGACTGGAACAAAGTGCTACATTGTTTGCTGAGTTTATCATTGAAAACCAGAAAAAAATTGAATACAGCAACTGGGGTAACTTATTACGATTGTGGTGCATGTGTACTTCTTTTAGAGTCGTTCAAAATCTAAATCAGTCTAGAAGTAGTAGTTCGGAGTTGAGATTCAGTAGTTCGGAAATGAGATTAGCTTGGATCACATTTGTCTTACTTTTTAAAAGAAGTTTTGTACGTCGACTTACTACAGCTTTTCCCGAATTTACTCTCAAACTGACAATTCTGTGACTTCTGAAAGTTTTAAGAGAATGCTCAATCTTCAAGTTTAATGAGTTCAATTAGTTTGACGGTATTTTTCAAAGCATTTCCTGATTAAAAACAACTTTCTTACAGCTTTCGAAGTGCAAGTAAAAAAACCTATTCTTATGGCGGTTAGTAATGTGGGTGATAACGACAAATCAAAATTAGTTCGCCGATCTCCTTTATTTGGTGTTATGTCTTTTACTGGCCCAAATATTTCTTCAAGTTCTACTAATGCTTATTTTAATGAGTCCAGTCGCAATGGAAATGTCACTTTCAGCTTCTCGCTGTCACCAGTGCTTTTAATGCCACCATTGAAAATACTTTGTAGGTTTATTGTTCTTTTTTTCTTTTTCTTCGCATAGTTTAAACTATAGCAATTTATTAATAATAGTAAAAGGAATAACATATTTTTATATTATGCAAATGTCATAACTGGTTGATTCTATCCCTCTGCTTGTTTTGCCTTCGAATTTGGTCTTCTCTTTTGTATTCCAGAAATGAATGTAAGCAACAGAATAGTTGTTCTTTGAAGAGTTTTTTCTCAGTTTTCATTGAAATTTCAATCAATCATAGTTTTAGGGCAGTCTACGCAGACTGCAGTTCTCCTGTCTACGCTTGATGATTCCGGCCTTTTCGCGCGTCCTGTTAGTACTATTTAAATAAAGATTTTAAAGCCAATTTAGTTCGTTAAAAGATTATTTTAGAGGATTGAAAGCATTTAAAGTTTTTTGTAAATCATTTTCAATTTTGCAGCGATCACGACTCATTCCGTCGAATACAAATCCTCTTGTTTTGGCTTATTATGTGTTCAGATCAGTAGGAGCATTGTTGAATATTAACAAAACTACCATTACCAACAGTCTCATAATTGGTATTCCTCAAATTTTCCAATAATTTTTTTCGAAGTACTGCTTTAGTGATTCAGATTACTTATAATTAAAGTTTTGATTTGCATATGTACGAATTTCTAAAAGAAAGCAGTATTTTTAAATCAAATTTAGCTTGAAAAGTTCTCATGTATCTTTTATCATTAAGGGTTTCTTTACAGACAAGAGATTTGCTTTTTCTCCTTATGTAATCCCAATCAAATATTGAAATTTTCGCGCATTGTTTATTTTTCAGTTTGGTGTTGAATAGCTTCTGCTTTCTTGACCAGTTTAGTGAATTATGCGACATTCACTCTTTCTCTACTTTTAGAATTTCCACACTCAATTTTGAGAGGATCAGATTAAATTTGAAAAATTCCAAAAAATACAAATAAAACATTTATGACAGGTGCTAGTGTAAACGATCCGGCGAATTCTATTCCGTTGCCTGAAAGTTATCCGGTTAATTTCAAATTTTATCATATCAGAACTGATGGGATGAGTAATCCACGATGCGTTTTTTGGGATGCTTTCAAGAAGTGAGATTGATGTTATTCTTAATTATGATTATTAATGATTTTACTTCTTATGTAACACATTTTTGGTTTAATGATTTTACT
>NW_018108241.1:264189-280973 GCF_000183805.2 Loa loa | reverse complement strand
CAGTTTGGTGTTGAATAGCTTCTGCTTTCTTGACCAGTTTAGTGAATTATGCGACATTCACTCTTTCTCTACTTTTAGAATTTCCACACTCAATTTTTGAGAGGATCAGATTAAATTTGAAAAATTCCAAAAAAATACAAATAAAACATTTATGACAGGTGCTAGTGTAAACGATCCGGCGAATTCTATTCCGTTGCCTGAAAGTTATCCGGTTAATTTCAAATTTTATCATATCAGAACTGATGGGATGAGTAATCCACGATGCGTTTTTTGGGATGCTTTCAAGAAGTGAGATTGATGTTATTCTTAATTATGATTATTAATGATTTTACTTCTTATGTAACACATTTTTGTATAACATTTGTGCTTTTCTCTCAGTTTATTTACAACAAAACTAGTTAGGATAGAATTTACCTTAAAAATAATCATCTGAAATGAAATTATACAACATTTCAGAACTTGGAGCAAAGAAGGTTGCAAAACATTGCGCACAATGAATAGTTCAACTGAATGCTCTTGCACACACTTGACTAGGTTGTTTCTTTTTTTTAATTTGGTGCAAATCAGAAAAGTAATTAGCTCACCAACTTCATACCTTGTCAGATTTTTTATCTTGCCCCCGAGCGGCGAGATCTTTTTAAAGAGTGTCGTTTTACCTTTGTTAGTGTGTTGTCAATCGAGGGTCTGATCCTTTAATCGAAATTCCAATTCAATAATTAAACTGAGTCACTTTAGTTTTGCCATCTTGATGGACATAGCTGGTTTGTACGGTCATGATGAAGGATCAGTCGTTAATCGAGTTTTAAATCTGACTACCACTGTCGGTTGTATATTTTCAATTGCATGTCTCGTCCTTACTTCACTCGTTTTCACGTGCTTCAGGTTAGAATTTCTTCGAATTTAAGAGGGATGATTGCACGGTAATTGCGAAGTTTTACGATGAGATATAAGATAGGCTATGACATCGTAACGGACATGAGCACTTTTGCATACAATCGAAATGCACATTGAATTACGATGAAAGTTACTTTTTAAAGTTACTTTCTTCGCCTGACAAAGTCGTACCATGAAGTATTCTTATAAGAGTGCAGCAAATCATAAAATAAAAGTGAAATTAAAGGTTAAATACATAGAAATTGAGCTTAAATTCCAAGTAAGAATTCGAATTGAATCTTTTGCTTTAGATCTTTATGGAGTGTCCGTCATATGATCCATAGTAATTTATGTCTTTGTTTACTGTTAGCCGAATTGGTTTTTGTAATTGGCATAGATAGGACTGAAAATAAAACGATATGTCGCGCAGTTGCTGTGATGCTTCATTATCTCTTTCTTGCGGCATTTTGTTGGATGTTACTAGAAGGGTATCAGCTTTATCTGATGCTTGTACAGGTAATCATTACTTTTCATTATTTTAATACATATGTATTTTATGCATATTTTATACATTACGTTTTTAGCGTAATCTTCAAACGATTTTATCTGTAACGTTAGAGTTAGAGGAAGAGAAGATTGACAGCTAAACTGAGATAAAAGAATGTTCTGCATATAAGCAATATTCTATCATGATTTTTGCGTCTGTAATTTCTGAGGTTTTCGAAAACGAAGAAGGAAAAACTATGCTCTACTGTTTTTATGCCTATGGCTTCCCAGCTGTTATTGTTGCTGTTACTGTCGGTGTGGCCTGGTCAAATTACGGTACCTATAAATAGTAAGTTAAATATGTTTGATTCCTGATGTAGAAAATTTCTCAAAAACTATTTTCATTTTTCTAGCATTCAATCTAAAAGTATTATTTTTTTTGTAATTGAAAAATTAATTGAAAATTTGTAATTTGTAGTTGAAAATGTAATTGAAAAAATGTAATTGAAAATTTTTGTAATTTTTTGTAATTTTTTTTGTAATTTTGTAATTCTGAAAGTTTGAAGAATTTGTCTGGTTTCCTATTGCAGTTGTTGGTTGAATGTAGAAACGCCGACAATATGGGCTTTTGCTGGGCCTGTTGCAGTTGTCATCGTGGTTTGTTTCTTTATATAAGGTAGATTAGTAATATTCGGCTTAATTCTGATAATCAACATCCTTAATTTATATTAAAAGCTATTTTCGAAATTAGAACGCGGAAAGGTGCCATGAAGATCAGAATATATCAGAAATTTGCTAAGATTCCCGAAATTTTGGCAAGCAGACAGGGGAACAAATTAGAAAATCATTCCAATATATCTACTTCAATTTCATTTAAGTTTCATTTCCACTTAAATTTGAAACGTGACTGAAGAATTTGCAGTCCAATATAGTGTTTCTTGGCGTTGCACTGCGAGTGGTGCTTTCGGTGCCTAATTGTCATCGAAGTCATGTGGAACAGATGTTAGGCTGGCTGAAAGGTTCCGCATCACTTCTATGTTTATTGGGTACCACATGGATATTCGGTTATCTTATGGTCATCCAAGGAGCCCAGACTATTTTCGCATATATTTTTACCGTGCTCAACTGCTTTCAGGTTCGTTTTTCCTTATTATTCGCAAATGTTCTCCTTTCAGTAACTAAAAGTGAATCTGATTTTCTTATTTTAGCATCATACATCTCCTACGCCATATGAATGCATACCATTAGAGTTATAATCTCCACAGTTTTCTTCTTTAATAGTTTGATTCTATCGAATTCATATTTCTCATTAACAAGTACAAATTACTTTAAATACTCTTTCACGTTAGTTTACATCAATGTTTTTGACAATCCTCCTTCTCCTCCGACAACATTGAAACTTTTTACTGTCTCGAGATGCAAAGTGATATAATATGAATATCTTATTAGGAGATAAATGCATACCTTTGCATTTCCCAAACAGTATTATCCTTCATCAGAATAGATAATACGCGGCAATAAGTTATTCGAGAAAGCTATGCGAATCACATATCACTTTAAATTGAATAAATGAGTCATCCTAACTAAAAGTCATCTTTAGGGCGTGTTCATCTTTGTCATTCACGTTGTTCTAAATGAAAAGGTGCGTTTGACGTTACTGCGTTTCTTACGAGTGAATATTTGTTGCATGTCAGATACCAGCAATGCAGCAAGTGTTGTAGTCAGCAGTCGTCAAAAGCTTTTTGCTCTAATGAAGAATAGTGATTTATCTCGTGTATCTTCACAACCACCCATACAAAGCGCAAATTTGAGGAGCATGAAAAAGAAAAAGAATGGATTGTTTGTGGAGAAAATATCATCACGAATGGACGGTAAGATCTAGTTGTTTTTGAATTTGTGATAATACTCTCGTCTTTTTTATGAAGATATAGTTTGTTTTCTAAACTGGTTTCGTGTATTTTTACATTTTTATGTCGTTATAATACTCTGTGATTGTTCCCAATATTCTTCATATCCGAATGATTTTCGCAATGAGGAAATACAAGAAAAATTTTTAATAGTGAGGATCTGAATGGATGGTTGAAAGATGTGACTTGTTCAAGATTGGAAACGATTGAGTCATTGGAAGATCTTTGGATGATACAAACATTTACAGCATCATGCCTATATAAGATATCTAGGCAATTTATTAATCATAAACGATAGATTAAGGAGACACAGCAGTGATAACAGTTCGTTATCATTTCTATTATAAAAAGTGGATGCAGTAGTAGAGAGTGTTATGTACAGTAAAACAGTTACTGTCTCATCATTATAACTGCTAATTTAGCATCAATTAATAAAGACTTTAATTTGAAATTTTTAGGCAAGGGAAGTCCGACTACGATGATAACTTATTTAGACTGGAAAAGAAAAGTAAGCAATGATTCTGCTAGTATTCCATCCGATGATTCCGAAAATTATGACTGCGAGAAGAAAGAAACTCTACCAGTACCTGCTAACATTACAACGATTATCGATCCATCTGGGGAAAATCCTGATATTGATAGCAAAAAAAACTCTTCTTCATACGTCGGAAAATCAGTTGCAGTAGTAGAGATAGATTCAGATCGAAACAGAAAAGGTCTTCCGAACGATCAATGATCATTGAACGATTTTGAAAAATAAATTCCTGCTACAGATCTAAGATATTATTCTTCATAGTTATTCTCACTGGAATAACATCCTTGGCCAAGATAAGGTAGCATTATCCGCGTTGCTTTCCTCAGTATCTCATAAAGATACTTAACTGATGAGTTTACCTTGTATTTTTTCTTTTTTGATTTTTCCTCTGACACTTGATGCTTTCATTGGAATTCTCCATGAGGAAGAATGTTCCTTGTGATAAATGATAACACTGATTTGTATTATTATTAATGACGTCCTCGGGTTATCGATTCTCCAAAATTTTTATCCAAATTTTTGCAAGTTGTGTTTGTTATTTTGACAATTTCTCGATGTGTTCATATTTGAGTTTCTTGCTTGTTTGAAGAGATTTAAAGTGCAAATTATTTGAATTCCATTTAGGACTTGTGAATATCGCCCTCATGAAAGTTCCCATACAAGCAGTAAGGTACAAAACTGAATTTTAGGAGTTTCTCTGAAGTTGAAAGAAATCCTAAGAAGTTACAATTTAACTAATCAATGGATCAAAAAGACATGGACATTTTGGATGGCTTCGGTTTAAGCTTATCCTTATTTTCCGTATTTGAGAAATGCTTGAAAGAGGTACGAGCATGGAGTGCAATAAACCTGCATCAGATTGTAGGTTACCCGTTTAGGCCTATGGTAAGGTTTAGGCCTATATGTTGTATTCGAAGAGACCAGGATATATTTCTTGGAGATTTTTCGACTAAAATGAGATACTTTTAACTACAAATAATGTAGACAATGATTGTATTAGAAAAAATAATTTGACAACTACATGTAAACCTCTCTTGATAAGTTGCACGATGTGTTCATTGGAAGTTCAACCTGGCCAGGAGAGGAGTACTCAGCGGCTGAGTAATTTCGAATAAGATATGTTTATGCTCGTTGGGTTAAGGATATGAGAAAGCATTTGTTAGATGTCATTTAAGAGGGAAAGAGCTTGAGAAATGCATTTGAGAGCTTCTTCAAAATTCAAATTCCTTTACACTCTGCGCAGAAATAAGGATCAGCAAATAATCGACTTTCTTTTTTCTCAGCATTTCTCGTGTTCGTGATTATAATCGTTAGTGTCACGTTGATTGATAGGATTCCATGATTAGCGTCAACAAACCGGTTATTCGGATTTACAATATTAGCGTTCGGCAGTAGCAGTCAGGATGTTAGTGATTTGACAAGTGTAATTTAGGATTCAAGCCCTTTAGCCTGAAATATTTCCAGCAGATACTGTCTCTGACCAAATCGTTATTTCATTTATCAACTGTCGCTATTGTTTAGGAAGTAATTTCTAAATTAATCTACAATTGCTGGCTGAATACTAGTAGTACTTTCTGATTATGTCTATTGAATGCGACAATCCAAACATTCTTTTTTTTAATTGAGTTAGACTTGAAGGTTATGGATATAAGTGTTGTAAATCAAGTAAAATTGAATAAGAGGACTTTTGTATTATATTATTTCTTAACACTCAGATAGGTAGGTAGTACTAAATAGTTATCGTGTTCCCTTATTCATTGTGAACTCATTGATTACGTATGTACCACTTTGTGAAGGTTACTGTATTCATTCAACACCCAAGCTGTTTAAAACTTAATTTACTACTTTATAAGATTATTGACTTTCTATTTCTGCTGTTTGCGCTATCTCATGATACTTTTTGGTCGTGGTACCGAAAACCTTCCCCTATTTCTTAGCTATTTTCAAAATGGAATGTGGAAAGAGAGTAATGAAAATGCATGACAAACAGCAATTTGTTGGGATCCATTCAACTGTATACATACCCATCCCTCAATACACTATCCTGTACGTTGGGGATACCAAAGTCACGGCAATTATTTTCTCATCAAGTGGTTTTAATTGCAGTTGCAGTTCATCTATCACTCACAGTTGCTACATAGTTTTCCACCTGTTGTGTGCGAATTCTAGTTGAAATTATATTACTGTGGAGTGTAAGAGTTGATTATTACAGCTCTAAGACTGGATTATGCTGTAGGATAATTATTATCGATTGATTTTATTTGGAGAAATTCATTATCGACTCATTTCATTCACGAAAATTACTTTATAATACAGATATCATTGCAAGGATCGTATTTTGCTAACACAAATAGGAAATAATATGGTGATAAATAGTAAGTATTGGGCTTTTTCACGTCTTTAGGACAAGTTAATCACTTTGCTTGTTTCTAACATCCAATGATGGCCAATTCATTAATCGTTAATAATGTGTCATGTACATCGGTCTGGCTAGTTTAAAACAAAGACGCCATCAACCATCATCTGCATATGTCATGTTACCATAGTTACAATGATTACTTCTGTTATGGATTTTAACAGCTCTATATAGTTTCTATGTGATGGACTTCTTAAGAAGTCCATTATATAGGATAAGGTTTAAATAGTTAATTAATATGAGCAAAGGTTGATTTCTGTCCATTTGAGTGAGGGGAATTGGAATGAGATCAAGAATTCGATTTGATATGGCAACTTGACTTTTATAGGCCGTAGAAACAATGTATCATTTGAGTTGGCAGGATTACAGCGGGCATGACAAAAAACCAGTGATGTTGGACTTCTTCTTACTTGATGGGATGACAGCCAGTCTATTTCTCCACTACAAAACACTCGGACTTATTTTGTCATTTTACTGTGTTTGGATGAATGATGGACAGTAGCAAGTAATTAACTATATTAATAGTTATTTTGTACCCAACAAATTATCTGATATTGTTTCGAAGTTTGGACAAAAAATAAAGATAGCAAGAGGGGAAGCTAAAAAGAGGCTAACAATCACCTATTTTATCATTCAGCCCATAAATATCTCCATCCTATCTTCAAGCTTTAATTTGCTGCAATCTGCACCATACTTTGCGGTTTTATGAGATTCAAGCATCTGACAAAACATGCTTTATCTGCTATAATTTTGCAACAATTGAACTTTTTTTTATAACTCGTTGATTTGGGGAACTGGATCAAAGAAGTAAATGAATCACTGAAGAGCTGAAAAGTAGTACCTCCTCCATATGAAAGCATTCCGTCATTAGCATTTCATTTCAGTTCTGATTATAACTTTTTGCTTTACTCATTGCATAAAATGATGAAGACTGTAATATAAATCGCTGTCAAAGCTTTTATCATTTATATCTGATAATGTTCTTCATTTTTTCAATAATTCTCTAAGAGTTAACAAATGATAAGCGAGCACAACTTCATGTATAACCACATGAACTTTCCCAAATAATGATTTGCTGGGCTTATTAATTTCTCAATATTTGAATTTGCAACTGTTAGGAAAAGTATAGTAAAAATCCATGGGTTTGATTTTCATTAGGTTTGGTTTCACGACGTTTCTTTAAACATTATTTTTTATTGACCAACCAGATCCGGTGAATGATGAACGCACGACATTCCATTCCCTGTGACCCTTTCAAAGCTTTCCACAGAATCACACCCCTTTCGCAACATTTACTGTTCTAAGATCATCAGCGAATTGCTTCCTCAAGCGCTCAATCTTAAAGTTCTCTTGATTAGTAAAAGGAATACTTGTTGAAGTTGTGATGCGAGTAGGTCAATGATTGGTAGAAAACATTTTTACTCTTGTGTTTCATTCATCTTAAAGTGTCACCAATTCTTTGATGCAGCCCGCAATTGGAAAATAATTGGCAGTCATTTGTGGACTACTTTTTAGAGGATAGGAAGGACCTAATTAGTTAATTTAGGTAGTTTTCAATAGATCACTCTAGAAAAGCCATTGATTTACCACATTTTTTGTAAGGCTGAAAAATGGTGAAATGACAGAACTTTCTCAAACTTCAGTGCGGATGCCTATACCAACAAAAATCAATCAGGTAACACTTCTTTTCAGTTCTCATGTTGTTTATTCTACTGTGAAAACGAAGTCTGAACTGTAAATAGCGTTAAATCGAATAGATTTCTTAGTTGTTTAACCGGAAAGTTCGAAATTTTTATTGTATATAAAAATATGAGGGAGAGATAAATGAAATGGTCAAGAATTAAGCTGAAAAAGTGTTACTCTTCTATTCTACAATCTCTAAATAGCAGCCAACTGTTCACCAGATACAGACAATTCAGCACTCTTCCAATAACCCATCCAAGCGCCTGTTCACTTAATCAATCACTTATTGGTAGAATTAGCATCCATATCCATCGATGGCTTTGCTGACGTCTTGATGAAATAATTCAGTTCGTTTACTATCTCTTGCTCTAACAAGTGACGTTGTCTTCTATTGAAGTTTAATCTGTTTCAAGAGTAGTTCCTAATCAACAATTTCATCAAAATTGAACGCTTTAGATTTTTATTTATTCAGTTTGATTATTGAGTGTGGATCAAAAATTCGATCCATGCAAGTATTTGTTCGCATTTATCCGATAAACCCTGCAGTTTATTTCTTAAATTAATTGAAATTCTTGAAAAACCATGAAATGTTTTATTCTTTAGCATTGACCTTTGTGGGTTTGAAGCTTGTGTGGAAAAGTTTAAGGTTAAAGGTTGAAGAGAAGGAATAAATGGAAGATACGGATGAGATGAAAAGAGGGTGGGAAAGATAAGTACTTGATTGAATGCACTTCAGCTGATCATAATAAGTTGCATTATATGCTACGTTGTTTTGGTACAATTGAGACAACCAAATGACCTTTTCCTTCCTGTTGGCGACTGTTTTCTGGGTTTTTCAGGATGAGGAAATAGGCAACTAAGGCAGCGTTTTATTTTTGGGGGATTTGCCGGCAAATAAATGTATATGTCACATCAGACCTGAATTTTGAGTTGGGCTTTATATTAGGTTTGAAAAAAATTTGACCTTTAATTAGAAGTGGTGTTAAGAATTAACTTAAGTTTAAACTTAAGTTTAGTGTTGTACTTCTGCTTGAAATAAACCAGGATTGCGACTTAGGCTTATAATCGACATTTGTTTGTCCATGTTGGACATTTTTCTCCTCTCTTCGTTTGATTTAATCATATCCATAAAGAAATTTAAGACAAAGGACTGTTTCGGGAATCCATATCTGTATTAGAAGATTGGAAATCGAAATAGATTGTAAGAATTTCTGCGAATTGCTTTCGAAATTTACTCTTTTTGGCCTTTCTGAATTCCTGAGATTTATCTGCACATTTAGGGATTACACAAGTTTTTATTTCTTTATTTGTAAAAATAATTTAACTCAACAGCTATTTACTAATTGCTTCTCATTAGCTATTCATTTGCAGTTCTTAAATTTACCTTAATTGTCTTGCAAATCTATTACAAAAGATCTTTGAAACCTTAACGTGATCTGTCATCCTTCCATCTTGCCCATTAGGTCTTTGCTAAGATCATAAAATAAAACTTCAGTTTATTCAGTTTACTGACCTAAATTTCAACTGCCATTTCTTAAAATTAATGCATTATTTGCATTAATAGATACAATAATCGAAAGAAACCAGTTTTATAAATGAAGCACAAATAGATAAAAATGGTTAAACAGTCTCTGAGAGGTTACGAAAGCTCTGCATAGAAACCTAGAAGTGGTATGAATAGTGCGTTTTAGGAACAGTTCAGCAAATTCCATTATACTGCTGTTGCCACTCTACGAATTCCAAATATCCCAGTTAGAATTAATTCCTCGTCAAATTACTTCATCCTAAATTACTTCGTCAAATTACTCCGTCAGATTATTTTTCCAGGATCTTAAGTGCACTATCACTTCTTTAATCGCCAAATTTAAATAATCATGGATATCTACCATGTTTGGGAGACAAAGTAGTTATTGTTCACAATTTACTTGTTCAATTTACATCACCTTGTTTGATTACAACAACATGTCATTTGTCCATTGCTCTCAGTAATGTAAATAAAGCAAAATTCTTTCACTCTTAGTGCAAATAAACAACTAGAAGCTTAATCAAGTGAAATTAAGCCTAGTCATTTTACACGGAATGAAATCAAACTTAGTCAGATAATATGTATTACTAATAAAGGCTTAACTACCACTCTAAGCTTCAATGGTGACAGCAATAACATCACTATCTTAGAAGAAACAAATTTCATATTCAACTTTTCAAATTTCTCTATATATTTGAGGGCTAATCTTTTGATCTGAATACTTTCAAGGAATTTCATCTCGCAGCTGCAGTAGTAATTTTACATATTTATTATGATGCACAAGATGCATGTATCCCTTTACAGGAAAGATGAAAGGGAAACACTAGTGCTGTTTCATTAACGCTAACTGCTGCTATTATACTTTGAAAAAGTTTCCAAGATGAATTTTTTGATGATAACCTTAAAAGGACAATCAATTAATTTTTTCCGATTTTCAAAAGAACGAGAAAATTCAATAATCTTATTTTTAGTCTTAAATTTGAATTCACAACAAATAAAACAGTGTAATTGTCTTACTTCTGGTCTTTATAGAAAGTATAGTAATATCCTTACGGCTAGTGACAATTTATTCATATCGGAGCCTAAGAGAGCTCGCCAAAAAAAACTTTTTCCCTCAAGAAGGTCATTAAATTAGTAATTTCGGGAAAAGCTTACCATATTAGCGAAAGCAATTATTGAAGGCGAAGGGATATCTTAGACCTCTTTATTGTTAAAGTCAAACATTTTTGCAATTGTCCACCTACTTTTTTTCGTGTTTTAAATGATATTATTCAATAATATTGTGGAATTTACAAGATAAGTTATTGTAAAATGTCCCAAAGTTATTTCAATAATTGTTTGTATAAGTAATAGAATAAACTGAAAAATTTTTTAACAAAATGCAGTGCATTGTACAGTTTATGTTTTATCTTTTGGGCCAGCAAATTCCAAAGGAAGTTTCAAAATTTTATTGTGATTAGAAAAATTAAGGACAAAAAATACTTCAACTTTTTTGACCGAAGAAAAGCGGAAAATAAAATTTACTGAATGATAAAATGGATGATGCAGGAAAGACACCTCCAGAAGTAAATTTCACCGTTCTATTCATCAAAAACATATCCAATTCCGCCCACTAAAAACATTAATGCAAATAAATGGTTCTAGATTCCTTCAGACGCGAGCCAAAGGTGACAATTCATTGTTCATTTACATCGTCTATTATTTTTACTCATTTCAAAAGAAAAAAAGTACGAAAATCGATTTTCCTGTTTTGAAGAAAACTCGATCATTACTGGTTTCCACTTTTCTAGCCTTTTTTCATTGCAGTTTTTTTATTAAGTATATTGAGATGAGAAAGCTCACAGAAAGGAAAGTTAATAGTTAGAAATTGAATTTAAACGTTTGTGACATTTGATGTGTTTTGTTGGCTAATAGCCAATTTGATGTTTACAATTCGAAAAACGTCATCTAATTTATGATTTCTCATGCTTTGAGAAATTTTTTGCGAATCAGTAAAGATAGGAAATTAATTTCTGCTCGGAATGGTCCATTTTATGCAATATTTTCAAATCTCCACATATTCAACTCTCTAATGCATTTGCACTCAAAATGTACTCCTCCAGTGGATGAATGTGAGATAAAAGGTTGAGAACTGAGATACTAATTGACTCTTTCGTTTATTGAAATAACAAAAATCTTATCCAGCTAATTCTTTTGCTGGACTTTTTTTTTATTTTTTTTTTTTTTTGATCTAAGGTTATAACAGAATAGTAAAAACGTAGCTAAAAAGCCAGAAGACAATCGTTTTTCCATGTTTCTGGATAGGATAAGCAATAACTAAGCATATATGAAATTTCCTACGGTGTATTGTAATTAAATTTAGCACGTTTTAAGGTTTCGTTTAATTTCGCTGTTAATTTGAGAAACTTACTTTGGAGATACTAATTATAAAATAAATTTATAACTTATTTCTCCTGTGCTGAATGAATATTTACTGAATGAAATATTGCTGAATGAATATTTACTATCCAATTAGAGTCCATTTCTTCAGTCGAAACTTTTTGAAATTTAAAGAACAACTGATCTTTCCTTGCAGATAAACCATTAACTTACTAATTTTAAACACATATTTTCTTGGCCGTAAGCATTTCATCCGTGTCGTTTTTGTTCATTCACGATTATTCACTTTTGAAATTCTTTTGAAACTAATTACAATACTTTGGTTGTTTTCTATTGTGGTGAGACGTAAGATATAAAAATTCAAACAAATGTAATTGAAGTGGAAAAAAAGTTTAGTTTTTTTTTTATAATATGAATATAGCAAATTTTTAAACGTCAACTCACAACTGACCATTTAAACAAAAGTGCCTTTTATTGTGATTTTGAGTTTTAATTTCATAATTTTTTCTGGAATAAGGCCTAATGTATTTGTGAGCTTCTTACTTAATCTGCTAATTGAGCAACTTTTTTTCAAGCCAAATTAAATGAAATATCTCTTCCACGAAATGTAAAACACCACTTTGGATGGACTTGTGCCGATGACAGAAGTGACCAGTCTTCTTCACTACTACTATAATCAACAAACCTCATTTCCTTCACTACCACTATTGCCAATCAACAACCTCATTTCCCCTCCACCTCCTCATCGTAAGATCATCGATAATGATAATGAAAATTTTCAGTGCTGATTGACGTCGTTTTGCGCCCATTTGCCAGCATTATAATTCGTTAAGAAAGAATTACTTAGTTCTCTTAACAATCTTTCCTGTTCTGTTCTAACAATATATTCGTTAATTACTACATAAAAATTGATATATTGTTTGGTACGTAAAGCACTGCGTAAATATCTCATACTTGGACAGTCCATCTTTAAATAACTGTTCGCTGCATGAATTAGTTGTAAAATATGGCAACTTCTGGTAGACACCAAACTTTCCCATCTGCGCGTGCCGGTACAAAATTTAATCTACCATAAAAAATCACAGATGCTTAGCAAATAAGAAGTTTTCGAGCTTCCCTAGTCAAACAAAAAATTACATTTGAATACTTTATAAGGAATCAATCGTAGCTAGTGTGTTACTCTTTAAATTTTTTAAGAGCAATGCAGCCTTTTAAATCATCGTTTGCATTTGACATGGGACCAAGGAAATTTTCGAAACATTGCTCTTCTTATTCATAACTATTGATCTTTGAGAAAATTCACATATCATTTTGCTTTTTGTCTGCTTTGCAAAACAGTTCACATTTTATTTCATTCTTTACTGGGACGACTTCTCTTGGAGAACCATTTCCAATAGATGTTGCTTCATTTTTCTTCTAAAATTATTCGATTGAAAGCGCAATCGTCGCATTGATTTTACCCCGGCTAAATTTGTTTTTCAATTTTGTTTTTGTCTTTCACCTGGTTGTCTCTATCTTTGTCTGCTAAATTTACACCTGAAAGACAGAATTTAAAATTTTATCGTCATAGTCCATTCTTACATTAATTTTCCAAAACTGCCAAGATCCGAAGATTGCATTTCCGATGTAAAAACAGTTATGTTAAGCCTACCTTTTCCAACTTAAAATCCAAACTCAATTCAGTATCGCCATTCAATTTGAATAAACCAGGCTGTTACTCTGGAAATACCCGTTTTAACGAAATTTTACTGAGATTTATTTTGTTGGAAATTACAGCATGAACGGTTCTTGCAGTGATTCTTCCAAAATCGATTGCTAGAACTTCACCTGAATCCTTGTTAAATGAGGCGCTAATTCCACAGTCATTTTATATATATCTCATCATCGCAGAATAAAGTTATTTACAATTTGCAAATTCAAAATCAACGCATTCTTTGCCGTTCCTTTTGTTTTTCTTTCATGCAATATCTATTTGTCCGTTTCTCCGTCTGTCCTTAAACATTCACAATATTTTCTTCCTGTTACCTCTCAACACCTTAGCAAGTAAATATTTTCACTTATACTTTTGCAAAGTTTAACACTCAAAAGCAAGAAATAGAATGAATGGAAATCGGAAAAGCAGTCGATTGCCATTTTCTATTGTTGTCATACTTTCCTGAGATGTTTTCAGGAGTTGAAGTAATTCCGAGTGACACTTCCACTTCCATTTTCCTTTAAAATTGCCATTTACTTCATCCTATTTCTTATTTGTTCAGATTAAGTTACTAACACATATTTGCTTTACTATGAAAATGAAACGTAACTGATGAAACGTCTTTCCTTTTACAGCTCAACTAAATGACGACATTTATTATAGTGACACATTGCGCTTCCATAAATGGGTAGTGGATGTATTCTACCTGATCATCTCTTTTGAAACAGCATTGTCTTGATCTTGAAGCTACCGTTTAGTTAGTTTTCACTTTTTCACCCAACAATCTATTAGCATTTCCTACGCCTTTTCATGTCCTTCTTTTATACTTTGCTGATGTTTTAAGACAGACTTGACCAACTTGTCATCATAAATTATGCTTTTATTGCAAAATTTTATCCTCTGTTTTTCCTTTTACTTTTATTTCTAAGATGGAAAGGATCAATCGACTGCCATTATGAAGAACAGATCTATTGTCAGTATATTTTAAATCCCGGAACACTTAACCTATATTTGCTTCCGTAAAAAGACACTTAATGCTCGTAAAGTGTAAATGTTAGGTATCAATAAGAGACAATGCCTCATAATCTTTTGTGGCTGTTGATAAGCTGATAATTGTGATGAAAAGCTTTTGAGTCACCGTATGCGTTGTTTAACACTTAGCTATATTGTCATGCTTCAGAATTTTTCCCGCCAAGTTTTTCTTTTCAATCTTACTGCAAATCAATAAATTACTTTTATCTATCATGACAATATCACATCTACATGTTTGTTTACAGGACATGTCATAATAATGTAATCATGACATCAATTTCAGCGTGAAAATAGCATACCCAATAATTATTCCTTAATTGGAATGCTGAATATCCACAATCCAACCGGCCATTTAAAATAACGATGAGGATATTTTATGCTTCATGATAATTTTTCTCCCCTAAATTTCAAATCTCCGTTATGATAGTATTCAATTAAATTTGATCGGAATTTTAAGAAAACAAATGGCATGAACAGATGCATGGCGCCATTAGCTTACTAATCCATCCCATTTCATTGGTTATATAATTATAGTAAAATTTTCACATAGAGTCATACTAATCACATATTTTCTATCCCCCATTTGGTCCATTAAAATGTCTGGAAGACCAAACAGTTTGCATCAACTTTGAAACAACTAGGAAATCTTCGAAAATCTGAGGTTCCGATAGAATTTTTGCTTTTAAAATTCGCAGTCCCTGTAACTTCTAAAATACTAATTGTTTTTGAACTGATCTGTTTGTATATTATATGCAATGAAATGCACCAAATGATCATCTTTTTTCCAAAATTTACTAAATATCAATGGTACCAAAAATTTTCCAGTAATTGCAGACCCAGAATGACGCACCGATAACAAAAAATGCTTGTCGTGCAAAATGAGAACCATCAATACTCTAATCCTGTCTCAATTTATTTCCATTCTATTCCTGTTTCACGTTAATGAAGGTTTGATCTAACTTCGAAATTTATCACACAGTTTCATACCGCTAAACATCTCAATTTCACTAACTATTTCAGGAATACATAAAACAGATTACAAAATACGTGAAGATTAACTTGAGGGCATTACCTGACATTTAATGAACTTTTCAAATACTTATAAAGTGTATTTTTAAATGATGTTTTCGATACTTTTCATGTTTCATCGAAAATATTTCACCCGAAACCAACTTTTTAGCCCCCTTTTGCTAGATAGTTCATCATGAAGAGAAGCTCTTAAAATCAGCCTTCAATACTAACAAGGGATGACGTAAACTCTTTTAATCAATTTACGGTTTCTTTAAATTTGTATAGATGTATGTGTGTATATGTCTTTTGTGAAAAAAGTAATCACTTTTTTGGATTCCCTGCTAATTCGCATCTTTCTATCTGGGAAGGACCACTTCTTTAATTTATTTTAATAACTGTATTTCATTTGGTAGACAGGCAAGGAAATTAGCAAAATTTTGATTTGACAGGGACCTACAAGGAATTTTTCTCTTCAATTGTTAAATTTCGCAAGATTTCTGCTATTGCAATCCAGGTAATGCTCGGTTGTTGAAAGCAGAAATGAAGAAAATGAAGCCCAAAGTGGTTAACGAAATGCTGATACCAAGGTAATGAACAAATTTTAGATTGTTATATTTCTACAAAAGCATAAAAGTTTCAACAGTCCTTTCTCCCTCAAAAATTCCTAGTGTTTTGATTTTTCCTAAGTATCACGAGCAAAATAGTGACATCATAGTTCCGAACGCTAGTTACCGATGACATTTCAACCATAGAACTGTATAATAATGTTTCCGATACAGATAAACGGACAAATCCAGCAAAAAGAAAAGAAAAATGGATGTTTATGAATCAAAAATATAGGAAAATATATTATAAATTCGGACCGCATAGTTATTTTGATATTCATTCTCCAATATACTTTTGCGAACTGAGTTCGTACTCTGATGGGTTAGAGACTACAAAAAAGGTCGGTCAATGAGAAAACTTGAAATGCTGGAAGGACTTTAAAGACTTTCAGATTTATGTGAAAATAAATTTATCAAATGTTGGTGTCTTTTTGATTGAGAGTGAATAAGTACAGAATCAATAAAATAGAATGACAAAGTGGAGTACATTGCTAACAATGCATGCATGTTTTGATTTGAGGAAAAACAAGTAGAATTGGATTGGGATCCCTTAGAAGTTTTACGAATACTTTGATCAAAGTTAATCAAAGTTTGGTTTTTTGATCTTTTATTGATTTGATTGTATCGTCCAAAAGTTGG
>NW_018108241.1:256499-264114 GCF_000183805.2 Loa loa | reverse complement strand
AAAAGTTGTTGTTTTGAAAAACGAATATATGTGTTTAGTTTCATTTCAAACAACTATCAATAATTTCCTCAATGTACTTTTGAGCTGCAAAGGTTACAAAATAAAATTCGAAAGATCGGAGTGGAAAGTGCCAAAGGACACAGAGGGGACAAGAAGGACAACAAAAGAGAAGAAGTTTCAAGTCGGCTTTCATCGTTATTCGATTATGACGGCATAACCATAGAACTGTATAATAATGTTTCCGATACAGATAAACGGACAAATCCAGCAAAAAGAAAAGAAAAATGGATGTTTATGAATCAAAAATATAGGAAAATATATTATAAATTCGGACCGCATAGTTATTTTGATATTCATTCTCCAATATACTTTTGCGAACTGAGTTCGTACTCTGATGGGTTAGAGACTACAAAAAAGGTCGGTCAATGAGAAAACTTGAAATGCTGGAAGGACTTTAAAGACTTTCAGATTTATGTGAAAATAAATTTATCAAATGTTGGTGTCTTTTTGATTGAGAGTGAATAAGTACAGAATCAATAAAATAGAATGACAAAGTGGAGTACATTGCTAACAATGCATGCATGTTTTGATTTGAGGAAAAACAAGTAGAATTGGATTGGGATCCCTTAGAAGTTTTACGAATACTTTGATCAAAGTTAATCAAAGTTTGGTTTTTTGATCTTTTATTGATTTGATTGTATCGTCCAAAAGTTGGACGATAAAATGAGCTTTTCTAATTATATGTGAATATAAGTACAGATATTCAACAACAGCTTTGATGTGTGAACCGGTATTTACTGGTACCAGTAGCCAGGCACAATGGTATCACAACGGCATAATTGTTGCAAATGTTTCAAGGTAACTATTTCAAATTTATATATCGTTTTAGTTTGGAAATATTTTTTTACAAGACCAAATCCTTACAACTTTATAAGCATCGCAAAATTTATAGCTTACAAAATAATTCCAGTCTCTCTTCCTCATAAGTACTGGACATTTAGCGAATTTGAAAACCATATTTGTTTCTGTGTTTGTAATAGTTTAAATATTGGTCGTTTTGGTAATAACTTAGAATTCAAAAAAAAAAAACATTTGAAAAAGTTCTGCTTTTGAATTTCTTCCATACGTTTTACAGCTACATTCCTTGTTGAATGGAATTTTTAGGGGATATGCCAAATCTGAGAAGCAAAAAGTCAGAGTAGTCATTCGTATTTTGCATTTGTTCAGTATACACATCCCACAACATAACCTGCAGTCTAATGCAGGTCATATTTCTTATATTTAACAGCATTTTATAATAGAACTTGCAGCACTTCAAACGCAGTGTTACACGATTGTACATATTATACCGAACAAGCCATTCCAGATGTTGGGTTCCTTATTATTACAAATATTTCTCTCGGTTTGCTATTTCTCATCCGTTCTTTTCTCATTTTCTGCAAACGTTAAAATTTGCATTTTGAGATGATTACAAGGGCTTGCATGTGATTACAGATGATTGTAGGTTTTGCAGGTAATTAATGATTTCTGATTTCTCTGAAATTTTTAATGAAATTGAACTTTCTAAAGTTGACGAAACTTTTTGTTTGTTCCAGAGGATGAAGGCGACTATTGGTGTCGTCGAATAGATAACAGACAAGAAGGTGAAGTGGCTCGAATTGTTGTTGCCTATGTGGAGCCATTTCCAAGTAATTCCCGACCAATATTTCATCCAGCTCTAGCACACTTTGGACAACATGTCACTGCTGACTGCCCAAGAACTAAAGCTATCCCACCACCAACATATGACTGGTTCTTGGTAGATACATTCATGTTAATTTTACTACACCATTCCATGAAATGCATAGAATTTTGGTGGCATGAATTATTTGCATTTCCATTAGTAATTTATATTTACCCTTTGGTATTTAGCTTTTTTTGTTTATCTTTTATAGAATTTTAGAATGGAGAGGCAGTTGATTTGTCGACCAAACGAATTGTTCAGAATTCAAATGGCTCACTTCAAATACAACAATTTTTGCGTCAAGATACTGGTATTTATGAATGTGTTGCAAGAAATTTTGCAGGCCGTACAAGTGCCAAAACATACATGGATGCCATTCCGCTTGTATCTAGTGGTAATTTGTTTTAAGCAATTTACTGATATTTTTAAAATTTTTTGCAAGACTCACTTTTCACTTGCACTTTTCTGTGCAACCTCCAAAATCTTAATATGAAATTTGTTGTAGACTTTGTATTGTAAAAATAGTTTGAGGGATTCGATTACGAAACTATAATGATGTGAAGGGAAGAAATATTTGTAATTTCATGTTAGTTTAAACAGTTCTGTTTAAATGTTTGTAATGGAATCATATGAACTTACATCTAAGTTTGAAAGATTTGCAGATATTTTCGATGACACAGTTTTCACAAGTGCATGTCAAAGTATATCCCGAAGCAGACTACTATGGTTCTTAATTGGTTGTTTGGCAACTAGGTTTGGTATTTTTACTTTTTCTATCTTGCCATGCTGATTTACCAAATCGTCAGAATGCATACACTGTAGCATTTTTGATAAAAATCGATACGATTTAGTTTTTCAGATCTGAATCAGCATAAATTGTAAGTTTATTAGCGTATATTATGATAAAGTATGCTGCATTATTTCGGTATCCTTCGAAGGATACCGAAATAATGCACCAAATAACCAAATATTTATGATGAATAACCGGGTATCTTTGAATTTATTGGTTATTAATCAAATAATTTTAAACTTTATATTTTTTCGAAAATATCGATAAAGACGTAAGGTACTTCCAAGCATTGAAGTCACAGACGGATTTTTTGATAAAAGTCTGTCTTTCCATTAGGATAAGATTACAAATTCATTGTAAAAATTTATTCAGCTTGCGCGAGAATTCTCGGTTTCCTGTAGGAATTGTCCATAAACAGATTTTAGTGATCAAAATTTAAAAGCCAATAAAAGAATTTAATAAATTCCTTTCCAGTGGTGCTATGCTGTCTTATTTGGTATGTGCGGTACTGCTTGCACGATCTAGCTATCGCCGTAGGACATCGTTCTATCCAAGTCCGTACTTTCAAATTCGTCCAAATTTTGCACTAAGATTTCGGAAAGTTGTTGCACCAGTTGCTGATGTGCACCATTATGTCCATACAAATGTACCCAACCAGCGTGCTGTTTAGTAAGGATGCACTGCACATCACTTTGTGATCAGTGTGTTATAATTTCCCGTTGCCTTTTCATCACTACATTAAGGAAATCATTTCTTGATTGAGTCTAAATACTTCGAGTTCATTGTCTTACATATTTCGAATTGTTCTATATGAAAGGAGTTGTTCCGCACAATTTTTTGACCTTTCCTTAGAATAGATTCGGATGTTTTCATGAATAGTGATGAAAGTTAAAAAGTGAATGTTTCCCGCCTAATTTCCTCGTATACCATCACTACTTTTGTCCATCTCTCTCTCTCTTCTTTTTGGCTGTTGGTTCAAGGTTTCTTTAAACAATTTTTCAAAACTGGTTGGCGATTGATTTTTCGATAACTGCTGAATACTTCACTACACAATTAATACAAGGCCTTTCATTATAGCGCAGTTCCTCTAGATCACTGAAATGTTTGAAAGAGTATAGCAAAACGTATTTTCATTGATCATTTCTCTGTCAAGCGCACGTGACCTGTATATTTGCCTATCCCCTGATGACAAGTTCAAAAGATACCAGACATTTTTGATCTATGCTTCTTTGTAAAAAAAAAGAACTGGACATTCAGATTAAAATTAGAACCACTCAACTGGTTTTATTATCCACAGTGTGTTACCAAAAAGCGGTCAAGTCATTTATGCGTTGGTCTTGAGTAGACATTTTTTGATCGGCTGTCTTCACCAAAAAGCACGTATGCTCTCTCTAACAACTTGCACTTTTTTTAATCCTCACATTTTATCTACTTTCTTCAAATATTGGCCTCAATTTGTGATGTCAATGACTGCGTTATTTCTACGGGTATTTTTGTAATCTCTATGTTTATCCATTTACGTTAAGGTTAAACTTTATACACCATCTTTTTTAGCCAATTAGTGAAGACAATAACATTGTCAATTGTTATTCTCAGACGTTTGAAACGAGTTTCGTTTTTCGTTTTATTGCAAATAAGCCATAATACGATTTTGAATGGATTTAAATAACTGAGTTATTAAAACTTTGCAAGAAATGAACACATGCTTTTCGTTCTTCACATGTCAATGCGAAAAATATTGGTTAAGATTAAGTGCGATATTTTTATGAATGTTGCATTCCATTTGTTCATTATCTGAAAACGGTCAAAATAGTAATGTATTACCGACTGTTCTTGAGTGAGCTTAGATAAATACATAAATCAGTGCTACAATGATTTTGTAGAAGTTCATGTACTCCTACATCATTTCGTCATCGTCATTCTATTTTCCTTTATTCATTATTCATTTTAAGACATGCATATTGAATCCTTCATGTCGGATTTTTTACACATCATAAACTTCACTCATAAATATCAAACTTATCTTACTAAATCAAGCCTAGCTATATTTTATATGAAGATTCTTGACAACAGTTCCTAAAACAGTGTGTTGTAATGTTGCCGATCAGTCTTAGCTTTAGAAAAAAATGCAAAATTTTGTTTGAAATAAATATGTAAAAAATGAAGATAAACGGCGCTCCGTTCTGTACTGTCACTGTGAAAGGTAAATCAGTTGAAAGATTCGTTACACACTTCGATGACATCCGATGGATCATACCAACTGTTTCCTTCGCCTTCATTACTATCCTAAAATTAATTCAGTTTCTAAAATTCAGTTTCTTGTTGATCAGAATTTGACGAAGTCAGAATCCAATAATAATGAATGTTGTAGCTTATTTTTTTCGTATCAAATCTAATGAAATCCCGATATTTGAGAAATACTAAACTGTATTTTGAATCGCTCGGATTCCTAACTAAGTTTTGAAGTATGAAACCAAGTTCGAAATAATCCCAGTAAGCGTAAATCTCTTGCTAAATTATGACTTAAACGACCAAAATACTGGAATACCTTTAAAGTCGACCTAAGTATCTGAAAAAGGGATGTCTAGATGTTCATAACGCTATCATGACAAACGATAAAAGATATATAAGCTTTTCCGCGGTTGATAAAAGTTTTTAATCTAACTAAGTGATTTAACAGCGCACAGACATATATTGTGCTTTGTCTTACAATAGACCATTAAAAAAATAACAGAAGGAATGGACTATAAAAGTCTGAAGGTTTTCAATCGAGATGGAGTATTTTTTATTAAAATATACATAAATAAAGAAAGGGTATAAAATTGATGACAACAAATGTAAAGCTGAAATAAATGCATTATTCCTTCTTCCTTCCCATCCAATAACAATGACAAACATATTGCTATCACCTGAACAAGACAAATGCAATAAACTGCTACCAGCAAATGTATTAATTTTGGAATCACCCAGTCTTTTTCCTTAATGCAGTACTATCAAATGACTGAAAATTCAAAATAGAATTAATGATTTTAAACATCAAGAAAGACCATAGTTGTTTACTCCAGTAGCTGTTACAACATCATTTTTTCATAAATATTTCATTTGGTAGCGGTAACAAATGCAAAAGTGAGCCGAAAATTGATAGCCAGCTGAAAAAATTACGACCGGTCAAAGAAATCAGGAAATCATCAATACTAGAAACTCGCCTGCACGAAGACTCCTCCACCTTTTTAAATTCAAAATGTTGTATAAGAAAAATAAAAAAGCATCATGTAGATCCACTCTTTTACACTATCATAGTAAAAAAAAAAAAAAGAAAAACATTTTACAAAAACTGGTAGCTTAAAAAACTGCCAAGTATCAGAAGTCCCTAATCATCTCCTTTTCGATGCAAAAAAAAACAAACGAAAATAATTCACCTAATAACATAATTATCATAGCGGACATTCTTCATAACATCTGCTGTCCTACAAGGGTGAAAGTGGTAGAAAAGAAGGTTGAAAGCAGGATGCTCGCGTTGGGATATTGAAGTTAGACAATCTGCCGATATTGCTTTCTGTTTATCAGCAGGCATTAGTTCCAAAATTTCCTCTATGCTTAATAAAGCACCGGCTGCAACAAATCATTACATAACTTTTACATACATAACCAATGTCCGAATGTCCTTTTCTGATAAAGCTAGCTTGATTTTTTAATTTGAACTAATGTTTCTGCAGGCTTTTGAAAACACAAATAACGCTTAACTTTTTGTTCCGGTTTTGAAACATGTGCTTCAGGAACTTCACTCATTGCTTTAACATATAATTTCAAGCGTAAGCAGCATGAAAAAATACGGATGACAATTTCCATAAGACTAACCAATGACCTGATACTGATGTGAATTTTTCTTGTTTATGTATTAAGTTGATTTTGGAAATATGTATTAAAGCAACTGTTATGAGTTAATAAAGCATTGTCATTATTCACTCTCAAAATGGTTGCATATAATATGAAATGAAGAATAAAAAAGAACTTTGCCGACTAAAAATAAACCACAGTATGGGAACTCCATAGCTTTCACTATAAGTAATATGAAATGTGCGTAAAATCGTTTCGCCGTTCAATTCCAGTACTGAACTGTTCGATAAAAACTGCTCATTTCTGTACTGAAATTTTAGAAATTTCGTCTTTTTTCTGAACAAAAATAAAGTAATCTTCAATTAATATCCCTTAGGTCACGAAATCCAAACTTTACTTGATTTACATAGCTTAAATTCCTTCCTTATTCATTTCGAATAGTGCTTCGTGAATAAAAAGGCAAACAAAAGAAAAAGACAAGATGTATTCTGAAAATCACCACTTGAATGACTTTCTAAACAACTGAAAAGAACTCCTATGATCTGTGTGACAGGTTGGTGGTGAAAATCTGAACCAGCATGTCAAACTTCAATATTATAATTCTGAAAATTTTGAAAATGAAAAACAAAATTTTGGAAACAGGTACTTACATCATTAAACTGCCACTGGTACCTCAGGTCCAAATCCGCTGTTTTCTCAACAAGTTCCGCAATATCTTGATTGAATGCAGCCTTGCTTATTGTTCCCATTATTGGTTCAATTAATCAATTCCTCCGAAACAATTCGAATAACGACATAAAAACGCCAGCAGTTAAGTTGTACATTTAATTCCTGCTAATTTTTTTTAATTTTTCCTGATTTTTCAAATCAGGGTTTCCCCATAAGTTTCACTAATCATTTTCAAATTAAGTCTGTTACAATCACAACGCACTACCGATCCTGTTATTTGTCGATTACAGTTAGAGTTAAATTGTCACAACCAACAAACCAGAAGTCCTTTTCGGAAGAGTGTTATGATGAAGGTAGCGTGCAATGATAATGAAAACGAGCATCTCACAGGATTACTTATTCTGGAACTTCGAGAGCAGTGGAGTGCTTTAAAGGAAAATAAAGATCAGTTGGGTCTGAAAGTGGTAACGAATGACAGAAGTACATTAGCATGAAATCTCCTCCACGGACTTTATCACGAGAGAGAACCTTGCATATCCTGATGAGGTTGCGAGTTATGCTAATGGTGGCCAAAGCCTCCAGTAAGGTCTCCAATG
>NW_018108241.1:252544-256284 GCF_000183805.2 Loa loa | reverse complement strand
ACATTTTAATTCCTGCTAATTTTTTTTTTTAATTTTTCCTGATTTTTCAAATCAGGGTTTCCCCATAAGTTTCACTAATCATTTTCAAATTAAGTCTGTTACAATCACAACGCACTACCGATCCTGTTATTTGTCGATTACAGTTAGAGTTAAATTGTCACAACCAACAAACCAGAAGTCCTTTTCGGAAGAGTGTTATGATGAAGGTAGCGTGCAATGATAATGAAAACGAGCATCTCACAGGATTACTTATTCTGGAACTTCGAGAGCAGTGGAGTGCTTTAAAGGAAAATAAAGATCAGTTGGGTCTGAAAGTGGTAACGAATGACAGAAGTACATTAGCATGAAATCTCCTCCACGGACTTTATCACGAGAGAGAACCTTGCATATCCTGATGAGGTTGCGAGTTATGCTAATGGTGGCCAAAGCCTCCAGTAAGGTCTCCAATGTCAGAAAGGTCTCAGCTGAAGGGTCAGACAAAGTGTGTCAACGGGCAGGGTGGGTTTGCTACCCTCCGATAACCACCTTGGGAGAAAGACAACTTTAACTCCAAACCTGGCAGATGAAGCTCGTTTAGCTTTGTAAGGCCATTCATCTAAGAGAAGGATACTCTAACAGAATCTACGTCCTGAGGACTTCACTGTCACCATCTCGCTAGACCCTGACAAATGATCCCTAGGGATAAAGGGTGGGTCAGTTCCGCGCACGCTATGCCTCATCTAAATCCAGTGCCTAGGCCGAAAGAATACACGCACATTTGTGGCATTCGCAGCAAGCTTGGATAAAGCCTACTCCCCAGATCTTTCTCAAAGCATGACCATGATAATCACTAAAAATGAAATATAGTAAGTGTTAAGAGAAATTCTGATGGTGAGGGTTTTTAAATATAATCAGAGGAATAAATAGCAAAAAACGGAAGAGATCCGAGAAAAGATGCCACATATAATAAAACATTGACTTTTCGACAAAACTGAAATAATGACAAAGGAGAAGATATAGATCATACGTGTTCTGCTTAGGCACTTTTAAGCACGTATACTAACATATAAAAGTTTCTCCTTATTTTAGGTCAATCAACTGAACAAAAGAACGAAATGTATAGAGGTCAGACCACGCTGTTAACATCAAACTCCATCGTAAATAAACAACAACGGGCACTCAGCCAACACTTCTTACACACCAAATATACGTAGGTACACAATCAGACATCATCGACACACACACACACACACACACACACAGATATAAACACACACACACACACACACAAACATACACGCAGACGCACACACACATGCACACACACACACACACACAGATCGATGAATAAACAAACTGTCCTCCTTTTGCAGAGTCCGCATCGGAATTAGAATTCTCATCTCCACTGAGTGTGACGATGTTCATTTGTGAGTGTGCGTGTTTTATTTTCTAAAGTTCTAAGGAATTCGAGCTAGATGTAAAAGTACGGAGAGTGAAAGGAAACAGGTATTTGTCTGTTATCTCCAACTTATCAGTTTACAATTGAGGATTGTAATATGACGTACAAGTATCTCATTCTGACCGAATTTTTTCTTTTTTTCGGGAATTTTTTCACCACTTTTATGACAGGGTGTCGTTAAGTGGATAGGGATGAAGTTGCAAAAAGCTTGTCAAATTTCATCTCCATTCTATCAGCGGCGTTGCCCACATAAGGAATAATCGTAAGCGATGATGGCTCGGTTTCGGCGGTGGCACGAAGGTATGGCTGATCTTTTGATGTTACCGGGTACCTCGAAAAATTCCAATACAGGTTTATTGGAATTTTTAGAATTTTTACAAGGCATTAGAATTACAAGATATTAGAATTTTTATGTTCGGTAGAAAGTTATACACCTTCGTATAATTTATCCGAATCAGTATGCAATTTCATCTTCTGAGTTTCGAGTTTCTCCCATTTTTCTATTGCCATCTCGTTAATTAGTAGTAATCCTTTATTGTAAGTCGTAGTTAATTAGGTCTATCCTGAGTGCATTCCGCAATCATCATGCGCACCTGCTGTTTCATTCCAAAGTCTTTTAAGTCAATATATATCACAATGTTATGCGATCTACTGAGAAATATAAAGATCAGCAGAGAAATAAAAAAAGCTGGATTATCTTCCAATCCTTCTTTATACGTACTGTATTTTGAAAATATAATGATTTCTAGAAGTAATTCTGGATTCATATATTTGATTCTTTGCATATAATAAACGGATCAATGTTATTTGAAACGAGTATTGTGAAAAAGGTTGATGATGACAAGTAACAGTATCCGTCTGTGTGATGTCACATGTATGTTTGCCAAAAACTCTCTCTATCTGGAAAGTATAGGAAATGCTTTACGAAATATTTGAAATTCATGCTAAATTAGATATTTCTTGATTTCAATTAATTATTCACTACTGGTACTTCTTGTGTGTGATGTTTGCTACCTTCGCTAGTTAAAATTGAAAGAAATCTACCGAAATATGAGGTCAGTATATTTTTACATGAAATTCGAAGATCGATACTGGATAAAATTTTGATAGATGGATGAATTGATGGCCTTCAATTTTACCCAATTTTCCTCCAAACATTGACTGACAATGATTAATGTGTATTGATACAATTGTGAACACAAATTACGTAAACTTATTCCCATATAATTATAGATTTCGGCAGTTGAAATTAAATTGAAATATTATCTAGTTGAAGCTATAGTTTAAGCGTTTTGATAGATAGTGCTTGGAATGTCTCTATGAACATTCTTATCCTTTTTTACATTATTAAATTAAATTGTTACTTGCAGTCCATCCCTAACACTCATGAGAAGTACCATAACTTTCTTATTTTCCACAAAAGGAAAGTACAATTGTACAAAGTAAAAGCATAATTTTTTCCTTCAAATTCTCTTATATCTTACATCAGTGATAGAAAACCTCTTGCATTTGATTGATCCAAGAATTATATCTATTTGTCAGGGTAGTCTCGCGTCAATTGTTTGAATCAGTGATGAGTGGTGAGGATGAAACTCCATTTTGTTTACCTTTATATGAACATCTGTTTCAGAATATTCAAATAGCATTTTAAAATAGGCTATAGATGAATTATTGCTGGCAATACCATTCGCTTACTAGTGATCTTCTATATTGAAGAGGAAGCAGATGAATGAAATGGATGGCGGTATTGACCGCGTAGTTTGTATTTATAATGCTAATCTTGGCCAATATTTCATGCATTTCTCTCAAATTCTCCTATTAATTCAAAAGTTCTTCGATACATTTGAAATCCCTAATGTCAAAGCGCATGTGTGCATGCAGGCACCATTCCTGGTGATATCTGCACTGACGTTTTGAGAATGTCATCTTTTCCTACTAATATGTCCTATGCTTGCATAATGTATCCTATACTGAATAATGCCCAGTATGTCCTATATCTCACTAATGTATCCCATACTGAAAGTCATCTTAACCTTGTTCTGTACTTTCTCCACTCGCATGACAAGAAATGTTTGAATGGAAACCCAAGCACTGCTGCATAATTAGGCACTGCTTTGTTGCGCTTCACAGGCTATTAACAATGGAAATTAAACATTGTAAATAGAGCAAATGATGATAAAAATGGTGAGAAATCTAAAACTTCCTATCATTCAAAACTACTTCTTGTGGTAAAGAGAAAGGCTGCAGTAAAATATTCACTATTTCAAGAAACCGGAACTTTTATAAGGTTCGCTGTTTCAGA
>NW_018108241.1:200324-251944 GCF_000183805.2 Loa loa | reverse complement strand
AATAATATATATATATATATGAAAATAATATATATATATGAAATATATATATATATATGAAAAAATATATATATATATATATATTTGGATAATATTTGTATATCTCTGATACTTGATACGCTGTTCGCTTTGCACTGATTAAAAATCTATGTAAGATATCGAGTATTCTGGCTTTCACTAATAATCGTTTAAAGACTATTCAAATTTCTTGGCCTCCCAAATAATTCACCAGCATCGTCTTGCAATATCGCCGTTATACCTTCGTTATCGGTGATAAGAAAATTATAGAAGATCGCGCGGTGAATTTGCGATAACTTTGAAAGTTGATCTGTAATTTGTTAATTATTTGAAGGATCGTATGAGAAATAACAAATTTCTTAAAAACAAAAGTTGTGAATATTCTCAGGAGCCAAACACATCAAAGAATACGATCAATCTTCGTAAGAGGTGGAAGTCATTCTGCAAAGCAAAGCAACTCAGCTGTTTCGAGGATTACAAACTAGATATGTGTCAGGTAAATGTTTGCAGTTTTTTTGCACTGATTCGCATCATCTGCATCCTCCATATTCTATTTCCCGTTCTATGTGTATCGCTTGAATGGTTTATTATTGCTTCTCTTCTTGAAATGTTATATTTCGGTTTACTGAACTGATTATGGCATGTATTCGGACAGCTTTATTGTTTTCTCTTCCTTGTTTTCATCCTTAAATTACTAAAAGTTACAAATTTCCTTGTTTACCAAATGTCTTAATGCTTTAGAACTACCCTTAATAGCGCAGGTCAAAATTTTGACTGGACCTAACGAGCAAACAATGCCACTAAAAACTTTGATAAATTCCACACTTTTCTGGACCTCTCTTTTTTAATTTGTCGGTATTGTAATTTGTCTTTTTTAATTTGCCTGTATATATAGTAGAGATTTCATTGTCTTCAGCTTTTGTATAATATTGAAATAGAATCTACTGGTGAAACCCAGAAATCGATAAGTGTCGCGGTCCTGAAACGGAGACAGAAAAATATCACTCCTCGAGAAATAGCATGGACAGCTAAGATCGGTGAACTGACAGATAAAAAGATTGCATAATATATATGTTTAAAATGGTAGCAAACATTGAAGAGCACAAATCTGAAAATGAACAGTTTTGAGCAGAATATGCTTTTGTCCTCATTTGTTTCGTGTTCTTATCTAATAACAACTAACATTTCATCAGAACATTACTCACTGCTCTCTCAGCTAAACATTTCATTTAGTATGCTGCATATCGTGACTGTCATTCAACTATGTTGAATTAGGTTAACTTTTTCCTTTTTTGCTTTTTGCTTTTTGCTTTTTTTTCTAACCTTTCTCTTCTAAGTTTATTCCTTTAGGAAAAAAATTACTTCGAATTAATCCAAGAAAAAAGTCATTTCGATTTGTAGATTTTTGAAGAATTGTAGAAATGAATATTTTCGGTCCACTTCTTAATTCTGCCTATGTGAAGAGAGTTTTTGGAGACTATCAGCGTCACATTTCATTTTCTTCATCTTTATCAGCCAGATTAGATTTCTATAACTCAATTCACTTATCAGATGGACACTTTGAGTGATGAGTATAATGCATTCGTTGATATCGATATGTATGACTTTCTATGTTATAGAGAAAAGGAGGAGTAGAGTGCAGTACAAGGAACGCTTTGTGTAAAGCATGTCCTGAGCTGCTCCTCCCGGTTTCCCTCGGTCTAAAAATATTGTTGGTATGTGGAATGATGAATCATGCTACTTTATAAACAGATACAATGACTTATAAACGTTTCTTTTTCCTCGAACTATTGAATTTCTTCGGGAATCATGTGGGGAAATTTCAATTATCGTTTAATTCACAGCATTTTTTCTCGAAATGTCATAGTAGTAAATTAATTAATAACAAATAGCTTGTCGTAAAGAACGCATGCAGGATTTAGAGTCCAAATGATAGCTGAAGATTACCGATACTGCCGAGATAATCATGTGTTAATCAATTTTCCAGTGATCGGTCTTAACGGTTTGTCGGAAATCTGATAGAACAGTTGTTTATTATACACGTGACCGCGGTAAGGTAACATTCAAATACACTTTGCGTTTCTTTCTGCCACATTGTTCCTATTCTTTTTAAAGCAAGTTATGCGTGAAGGTTCCAGTGTTTATAGTTAATTAATTATTCATTTGTCTCTCTGGGTTATTTGTGTATGCTATTTATATTCCATAAAATGGTCAAACTTCATTTGGGAAGAGATTAAATCATTTTACATTATTATATTTCGTGGCATTCATACCAAATAGTTCATATTAATGGAATAATCTTCCCAAAGATTCCTGTCCTCTTTTCTTTTTTCCTACTCACGCATTCAATCCCTCTTCCTCAAATCCATTTATTACTATGAAGTCAGAAGTTGCATTTATGTTAAGGGACTGAGTTTTTTTTTTTCGCCCAATTGCTTTATTCGATTAACAATTTACTGTTATGGATTCAACGTAGTTAGAGAAAATTGTACTTGTGGAGTTGATTATTTAATGGTAAAAGTAAAATTTCGATTGATAAATGCATTTCAGAAATCTGTGGCTGTAAGTTTGATTTTTTGTTCTAAGTTCATTTCTTCCTTCTTACTAACGAGATGAAATATTTATCATTATTCGATATTCCTTGGTCGAATCATTGTCGATTCTTGCGTGTTCGTATGATCATGTGAAATCCATTCAACTTTCTCTAAAATTTTACTTTAATAATGTAGCTCGGTGAATTAGAAGCTTATAATTCCACTGATTTTAAACCAAATTGATATCATTTTCACAATAATTGAGGAAACTGCTGAAACCAAATTCTAATAATTGCACTTTAATCTTAATAAGATTTCGAGTTAAATGTTGTTACTTTATAAAGAGTAGAAAATATATTACCATGAAATTAGATATGAAACAGTTGAACATTATTCTTTGGAAGTCTATGGTGTTTTCCAATCGCTTATTGGCTTTTATTTTTTATCGATTCATTTGTTAATTAAATATAAGTCATATCGAAATACCGATAGAAAATAGGGAGGAAATGATATATGGATAAAACAATCTAATTACTGTGCTGTTCGATATGTATTTTCTTTTTTTTTCAGTTTTTCGTATATTTTTTTTCACAGAATGTTGAAAGGAGCAATAAGAATGAAAGAATTTCTCGAAATTTCTGATGACAATATCATTTACCGGAAAATAGTATTCAAGGATTTTGTTCGCAATATCCAGAAGTTTTAATTCGACTATTTCGTTTTTAAGGGAGGAATTTTCAAAGAATTACTAAAGTGTACTTCAAATGTATTTATACATTGCAGTAGTCGACTTATTAATTATTAATAAAGTGCTTGTCGTAATTGTTCTTTCTTCATTACTTGAATATAAAAGAGTATTCATTGCACTGCGAATTTTCGGAACATGGAAGAAGACAAAGCTATTTCAAAAAAGGGCAAAGATCATCGGGAAAGATCAGCTCCTAGCTCCTTTTTTGAAATAGAATTTGAAAGTTCATTGCATAATTTGGGGATTCACTCTTTGTTTAAGCAACGATTTCCTTCTGCTTGCGTCGTTCTATCTTTCAAGACGTCCCCATTTGGTAATGTTCGAGGATATGCATTCGCTGAATGTAATCTTTGAAATATTTCTTCTAGTGATAAATTTGAATTGTCCTGCTCCTGAAGAGTCGGATGCAGTCCTTTCTCCTTCCTGTTTGCATTCAGGCCATAGGTTATGGCGTATAGTCGGTGCGAGAAGTGGAATTTTCGTTACACGTTCACGTTACCATTTAGTAAGAGAATATTTTTGTAACAGTTATTTGCAGAAAAACTGGACGAATTTGTATGGCAGTACAAGCAACTACAATTGAAACGGTTACTGTAGTGAGACCTCTCAAGGTTGATCTTCATTTAATTTTTCATAATTACAGTTATGCAAATCTCTTACAACAGCGACTGTTCACCAAGGTCTAAGGCACTTTCTACACGAAAGAATCAAGAAACTTCCACATTAAAGCTAAAGTTTTATGACTGTCTTACTAGAAATGTCTAAGACATCAACAGTAGAATGGTGTGCCAGTTCAAGTTTCAAATCAGGCCGATAACGTATATCATTTCCTGTCAGTAGGAACTGGATCATACGGTTAGAAATGTAATATATGCTGCTTCTGCAAGCATTTCTGCAATTGATGTTATATTGCCTGCACTCAAAATATAGCCACTTTCCAATATGAAGTAGAGGGATGGGGTAGGAAGTAATATCGATTCCGTTGATAATATTTTCATGGTACCGATAGGTTCTTCATTTTATAAATAAAGACTTGCCAAATTGCAACACAAATGTCGTGAAGTATAGGCAGTGTTTTGAAAAGATCAATTTCAGGTGATAGCTCTGGTGTGCCTATTGATTGCATTCATTCTTCTGATACTGTGTTTGTCGACGACATGGTGGCTTCGATCAGGTGGCTTCCGAACAGGTTTATGGCTTGAATGCACAGCATCCGATGAAATGCAATCAACAATAGCCGGTGGTCCACCGCCTGGGAGATGCCAAAAAATACATCGGCATGCTGGTAAAATCTATTTCATTTGGTTCTATTAGAAAAAAAAAAGATATTTCGTATGGAAAAAAGTTTCAAGCATTGAAAAAGTTCCAAATAGTCAATGATTGCGCTTCAATACTATTTGTCTCCAGTAAGTAACTAAAGGATTATATCAGAAGGCAAGTAAAGGATGATATATTAACAGTGTACTTTTTTATACCTTTTCAGTTGAGCTAGATTGCGCTTGCAAAACTTTTCTGACCCTCACTGTTAACTTACTTCATTTTTGTTGATTGCTATAACACGAAATGCGAAGGTTTTATATGTGGGATGAGTAATCTGATATCACTTTTATGCTTTATTCATCATTTAAACTTTGCTTAACATTACTTCTTTTTAAGGAAGTAATGTTACTTTCTATCTATTTCTTTGCATTCTCAGCTTTAAAAGATAACAAATGGTGGCTTCATAAAGAACTGTTCACTGTTTGTTTAGATAACGTTTTATTACTTCCTATAGTTTCTTTTTATCAAAGCTATATAAAATTGATTTCGTTTAAAAGGAACTGACTTATCATTAGTACTACTTGCACTGTAACAGAGCGAATGCATGACGAATACTTGCTATAATGAGAACGTCTTTAAGATACAACCACCCCATTTACATCACTTTTCGATTAAACTATCGATAGTTATTCTAGTGCATAATTGCTTTGTGAACCAAGATTGAAATCATATATGGATGAAAAGGTTATATTATACCATACTAGTGGTATTTGTGCCTGAATGGATGACACAACGGATACCCCTGTCCCTACTGTGGAGAGAAGTTACGATGAAGAAGATATTTGGGGCTTTTTACCCATGCGGGAAATATGAGACGCATTGGGGATGGATGCACTACACTATTTGTGCACACACATTCCTCCCTCCAATATTTCTCTCCTCCTTTGTTACGCTGCTTTGTTATTGATGAAGACATAAATGGTGCAACAGTACAAGAAGAAATCTCACTTCGGCATCGATCGTATTTGGACATTTATTTAGTGAGCCATATCTGATTCTGCTACCGCAGAATATTTTATCGATGTGAGATTGTTATGTGTTATTTTGAAACAGTTAGTTCCTTTGCATATTTTCACGCGAAAAGATTTAAAGTTCTCTGTTTCTTTTCTTTTCTTGTTCGTCAGTTTAAAATATGAAGAACAGGAAAGGATGCCAAGTTACAAAGCAGAGTTTAATGGATCACAAGGGAAGGGTAAAGAGTGACGTCGTCATCGCCGATTAGGACCTGATAAAACTGTCAATCATTCTTTTCCTAAGTAACCATGCTGCTTTTTTTGCCACATCGAATAACTGTCGAAGGTATTAATAATTAGTCCCTGTTATGAGAGCTGTCTGTTCCCTACATTCCCATCGTTCATTTTCACAAAAGTTTTGGGAATTGATTCGAAAATACGCTCTCAAACAAGAGCTTGAAAGTTTTAGTCCCTCCACATTACGTCATTTCTGTTTTCTCCAATAACTTGCAGTGAACTCATTCATGAAATCAAAAATTCACTTTTCTTCCACTATTCTGGTCATCTCGAGTCTTATATGAATACGATTTCAATCCTTATTAGTAGCAGGATGAAATATCAAGTAACTACGTCATGTTTCAGCCTTTTCCTATACTGCGTACTATTATTATCCTATGATTTCTATAACCCTCACAAAATTCATATTTACACAATTTAATTTCTTTATAGAATTCTATAATTTCCTTTTTTGATAATTAGGGATGAAATGGAGTATATTATATCATCTCTACCAAGTGTGTTTTTTTTCTTTCCTTCAATTAATAATACAGGCTGAAATAATTCCAATTAAAAGTTTAGCCCTCCAACTCTTTTTGATAATTTCATACGATAATAGCATTACGTTATTGCCATCAAATATATCTCGCTTGAAATTTAATTACATTGTATAATTTTCTCCATTACAGAGTAATGTAGGATGGACTGACACTTGTGCGCATACTGTTGGCTAAGCTGTTCACAGTCACTTCCAGTCTTTCATATCGGTGGTTTTAATTTATCCTAGAATTTTGTGATATCTGAATGAGAAAGTGTACAGCTTAAGTTAAATTTGAGAACAAAGTCTATCATAAATGTTGTTACTTGAGCAATTCACCAAAATGGACACAAATAGTACCGTTTTTCTGTTATTTCATCACATTTTCCATTCTTGCTTCATGGCTTATACGTGCCAACGGCCAACATCACCAGGTAAGTTCCCATTGTTTTACTTTTTTGTTTATTGATCTATTATTGTGTGTCGCAATATGCGTAATAATGATAAGGACGGAAAACGACCGTTACTCCTTCCGATGTGTTTTTTTTTTTGCTTCTTATTCCACATATAAATATTTTCCTTTACTCTTTTACGCTATCCGTTATTTCATTTAGTCCAAAGTGTACTTCAAATGATGTAACTGTCTAAATGTCTTCCATTTTTTGCAAAGTGTGTGGAAAATTGGAAGAAATCCACTAACATTCAGTCAAATTTTGCAGTAAGCTGTGCATTTCCTTAGAAAATTACTTATTTGTTAATCATGTCCTTTGAGTGGTTATTTGAGTTGAATAATTAATGCATTACATTCTGTCAACTGTCAAGTTATTAATTAGTAGTATCTTAAGAACTAAAGGAATGATTTGGTATGGAACTTTTTCGGATTTTCAGACGACAATCTGCCAAATTTTATAAAACCAATTTTTCTTCTCATTTCCCAAATCTTAACTTGGCTCCTTTCCAGCATATATCAAACTGGTGGCAACATTTTTGATCATCGCAGCAGTGTTAACATTCTTCGCATTTTTCCTCAACGTATTTGGTTTGCGAGCACAAGATTTGCATAGGAAATATGTTTTCTATAAATTTGCCACTTATCTTTCTTTATTGGGAGGTGAGTTTGATGTTTCTCTTGTCAACTAGTCATTACATATGTGTCGTTAGGTTATCACTTTATCAGGAAACTTCCGCCAACACTATTATAGGTGTACCAGCTTCATTTCAAGCACAAAAATAAAAAAAAAAAAAAGAAGGAAGAATTTTGACATACCAAAGCACTAATGTTTTGTTTCTCTTTGTAGTGAATGACAACGATACTTCTTTCTTAAATTAGGTAATTTTAGAAATTTCATAACGTCTTCTGAAATTTCCCAAACGTTGAGTCATATTTCAGTATTCTTAGAGCTGGTATCTTTAATTGTGTTTCCCATATGTTTTTACGTTGAGATGAAGAATTTCGGTTATCGAAACTGGGAATTCGATTGGTCGTACGGCGTTGCTTGGGGTGCAACGCTGTTTGCATTTGGCGCATCACTGTTACTAATATGTGATAAGGAACATGAAGAAGTCTATTTTAAGGAGAAAACAATATATAATCCACCACCAGAGTTTAAATAATTTTCATCAGCGATGAAATTTCCTTAAATTGCATTTAAACTAATTCTTTTGGATGTAATCTCAGTAAACAATGACAGTAACAGCTGTAGTTTGTATTCAGTGGTAAAATTATGTCCTTTCAATTCTTCCAGTTCTTTGGATTAGAAAGATTTTCAATTTTCCTGAAAATCACGCTGAAAAATTGTTGTTTGGGAATAAAATTGGAACCTCAATCGAAGATATAAATTTTTTTTTGCTTCTTTTGATTAAAGTAATTGTAAAAGATTGATTCTCCTTTTTATTAAAAAAATATTAAATTGAAATAAAGGCAAGCTTACGTGAATCCTTTTGGTCGTAAGATAGTAGTAATCCGGCACAAATAAGTTAATAAATGGTAAGGTTTATTGTTATGTTAGCAAAATGACAATACAAGAATAATAGGATTATTGCAGTATTAAACGGATAGTGGGGATGCGTATAGGAAGGATGGTTGTCGGTCGTCGGTCGTGGTAATATTTTTGAAAACCCATAAAAGGGAAGGAGATAAGACTTATATAGTAGGTAAAAAAAACTCCAACAACATGAGGACGTTTATATTATTTTAGCTATTGGTATAAACTCAGTAATAATATTAGGAAATCTGATATGATATTTACATTGTTTCAGCTGTTTGGCATAAAACTGAAAGATATAAAAATTATAATATTTACATTTAACTGTCTGGCAGAAGACCAAGAAATATTAATTATGGCGTTTAGATTTAGCAACTTGACTAAAGGCCAAGTGATTTTGCAATACATATTACGAATTTTCTTGGTTTTCCGACAGTAGTCTTTTTTAGCTTTCATGTTTATCGTTTAATCGGTGATACATACGCATTTTTGTGATAAATAATGGAATTCATTGCACGCGCATGGTGACAATTTTTATTGAAAATCTCATCAAATGCCTTAATTAAGCTTACTGAAATGTTTTATACATTGCATTTTGCATTTTTATGTAAGATTCAGTCTCTGCTGCTTAAGTATTCATGTCAGTTGAGGTTACTTTTTTTTGAACTGTATTTCACAGTACTCACATAAGAACTCATTGGAGCTTTGAACGATACAACCACTCTGCTTGACTGATGAAAAATCTTTTGAAGAAGTCGATGTTAATGATATAAGAAACAGTTTTCTATACACTACTGTTTCTTCTGTCATTTGTTTCTTTTTTAATTGAATTTGTAACATTATGTCAAATTTTTGATCGTTTAACAGCGTTTGTCATTGAATAGGTGGTATATGCATGAATGTATGACGTCAGTGATAACGTCAAAGATATTTTGTTCAAATAAGAAACAGTTATTTTGACGTTAAATCTTTTCTTTAATACGATGACGGCTTTTTAGTTGGCCATGAATTACATAGTAGTTGCTTGAGTGCTAGAAATTAATTACTGTGAAATGATTTAATGCGTGTTTCGAAAGCAGGGAATACTGGATTATTTTTGCTGATTTTATAGTTCTCTGCGTCCATAAACAAACATAAAGGATTTTGAAGGATCTTTAGGCAGTCTTTTATGAGGGATGATTTCATGCTTCATGCTTGACTTTAAGCGGTTTTAGTAAGCTTGTTTGGATTCTATTCTATCAAATATCGGATTTTTGTTGCTTATTTACGTGCATGAAAATTAGTAATATATATGATAATGACTGAGTAGTCGAAACTGAATGCAGCGAAATCCAACAGGGGTGAATCAGAATACATATTTCAATCTTTTCTGCACTGAAGTTAAGTTGATTTGCTGCGTGGTTTTTCCATGACTATGGAAAGAGCTAGTAAGATTTGTTCTCGGTCACCTGGATGATTTTATTAGCTCAGAGCTTGCTAACTTTACCCTTCACCTGCCTCATTTTATATTTTACTGAGGATAACTTGAAGTGATTAAGGGATAAAACTTCAGAACAGTTCGAGTGTCAGCGTTGACAGCAAGAATGGGGATGTGAAGATACTTTTGTCACCTTGGTTAATGGTTGAGTAACATCTCCCATGCATTATACATAATTCCGCAATGCAAAGATCCAACGTTTATGCAATGTACAAGAAAATTTGGCTAGAACTTATGCAAAAAAAAGCCGTCATCTTTAGGAAATTCCAAGAGGAAACGAGATTTTGAGTAGAAATTGTAACTACTCCGGCTGCTAGATATGAAAGATTTAGACAACTAGTGTCCCAAGAAAAATCAGAGAAACCACTCAGTATTCCATGTTTGTTATCTGGGCAGTATGTAAATCTATCAGTCAATGATGCAAGAAAATATAATTAATATAATGCGCCAAACAACTTCAGAGATTTCCGATGGCCAAATAACTGAAACGAAATCAGAAAAATAAACCACAAAAGAAAAAATAAATTCGAACTTGAAAAGTCTTATTAAAACAGAGTCATATCAAGTAAGGTAGGAAGTAAACCTGAAATGCCTGAATGAAAAGGAACAATAATAAACACTCCAGTCATAAGTGAGGCAAACATTTGCTTGTTTATTTTCATCACGATTGTAATACTGGTACAAGCGCCGCTTGCTCCATTTAAATCCATGTGGTGGAGATTCATTGGAAAAGATATAAGATCAATTAACACGACAGGAGAATCAGGAGCTACGACTCGCTTCACAAGCTGGATAATGATAACGGAAGCAGAAAATGATAAGAGACAAAGGCATCTCCGGTGAACGGAAGATGTTAAAAAATAAGTTGTCGAAAGATGTTAAAAAATAAGTAAAAATAAAAAATAAGTTGTTTTAAAAAATAAGTTCCTCTTAAAAATCCTATAAGTTGAGAAGGAATTTTGACCGAACTTTCTCACTCAACACTCACAAATTCAAACCGTATGACACTTCCATTTACTGCGATAACTCTTCTCGACGACATAATATCTCAAGCAAAACAATTGCAGACATAAAGAACTGAGAAAAACTATCAAGCTATGAGAATCAGAACATAATTTCACCGGTAATTGGGAACAATTTAATGAAAGGAATTTAAAATTCAACACGTTAGCAACATGTGCGTTACATTATAAGAATAGTAACCGATGAATAAGAGTAGTCAGAATAGTTCGAGATAGAACAATATCATAGGTAAATAATCTACATCACCTGATCTTTCTAGCCCAACTTGTATGCCACAGTTCCTCCAATTTCCGGTATAGACACAAAAAGTGAGAGAAAAAAAAATGAAAAGGAAAGACAATTCTGAGTGGAAAGCGCATGTTAAATCTCTTGAGCTCCATCTTTTGTAATACACTTATCACTTAACTTAGAACTTCTGATTGTGACATTGCGAATAAATTACTAATTCTCTAAGTATGAGCACTGAGAAGGACACGTTCGAGTCATGTAAAAGTGAGAGCGAAAAACTGGACAACAACGAATGACGTCGAGATTATTACGAAGATGTTTTAAGATCTTAAAAAGAAGTGCAAAAAAAGCAAATTAATAGAACATACATACCATGTACTTAAGGACGTGTCGTTATACTTAAGACGTCATCTGCTCTTGAGGGAAGTTTTTTATCACCTTCAGATTAACATTTACTAGTCGTGTTGATAGGAAGAATTCATAGAATATAAATGTAAGATTCGGTCACGGGGTTAGTGCATAAACAGTGCAACGTATTAGTTTATAACAATTTCTATTCTTAGCATTGATACCATCTATTCATTCCAGTTAAACTTAGAAAGCAGTAATATGACCTGAAATTACTGAACTAAAAAACTCAACCCTGCTGCGGCTCATTATTTCGCTTCAAATGCTTTCACATGAATTGCTGATTTGTCTGACACCATTTGAACCTGTTATGCAATTGAAAATTTAGTGCACAAGTCAAAAGTTTCAATTTTAAAGACAGAATAAAAAACATACATGTCCCAATATCGGAGAAATAAATTGCAACTTCAACAATAAAACCAATGAAGAGAATAATATCCACATGGAAAAGAGTGTACATGTATGAATGTCATTAGAATGACTAATAATAATAATGAATGGTCAAATATTCATTACTTGTCAATCTGAACAGTAAGCCCCCGAAATCGAGGGATATAGAAAACGTAAGGAATTAAAAAAACAAAAAATCTGAGCAATATAGGGTACATGAGCAAATGTTCCTCAAACAACTATTATACTACAATGCACACAGGACATCGTAGCGTCAAAAAAAAAATAGGTTTTTTGACAGAAAAAGAAGAGATATAGAGCCAAAAACGAGATGGGATGGATATGAACTAAGAAAAGAAAAAAGAGACCGTAAATGCAAAATAAGGAGTATGCATAAGTATACATAAGCAAAACATGTAGACAATTAAACTGGTGGAAGCTATTTTGAATACAATACAGCATACAACAGATAAGCACTAAAAAATGTACAACAGTATACATTAGTGTTTGGAAAAATTTCAAAGATATTTCGAAAAAATCGCAGTATAATTTAGAAATTGAAACGAAAATTGAAACCAAACAACATAAATACTCTAAAGACTTATATCCATCTCTGCATTACAATAAACTACTCTTCTTTCCAACCTTCAGCAAATTCGGATCCTTCACATTCTGAAGTCCCATAGAACCACTCTTCCACATTTTCATATGTTTTTGCTGGTCGTTCCTCTAGTAATGCCTCACATAACTTGCAGAAATGAAATCTGAAAGTACTAACCAATTACAGAAAAAAATGAGACTTAGACAGATTATACTCACTCTAAAACTGCTAATATGATTGGTGTCATTAAGTTTCGGAATGATCTACTTTCTGTAAAATCAAATGCGAACCTGTAACCAATGCTTTGATAAGCTCGAACCCAACCATCATAACGCCATTTGAAATACTCCAAATAAGCTGTTTTATTCGACATCAGTGCAATCAAATAATCGGCCATGACTCGAGCACTTTCAAAATCATCCATTGGTATAAAGGAGTGAGGTGGAACTAAGCTTAAAATTCATTTTAGATTAGCTGAAGAAATACAAAAATGTACCATAACGCAGTATAAATACTGAAAATTAGTTACTCAAAAAACTCGACGAAAAACTCAATTGAGAATATCTCATGTATTCTTGAGTATTTATGTTTGCCATGGTAAGACTTCAATAAGTAGTGAAAAGACGAATGCAAACTAACTTTTCATATGTTTTCCGTCTCATAACGATTGGAATACTTGGTAGATGGTATCGATCAAAGTACTTCTCCGTAATATAATTTTTACAAATAGTATTTTCAATTGCAATGTAAAAAAAATTCATTGCACCTAGGTCTTTTTCACATTCAGAAGCTTTCTTACATGCATCACGTTTATAAGGATTGTCTGCACATGCCCCATATTTATCGACCATTATGTATCTAAGACAATAGTCGATGAAAAGTTTTTTGAATTAGTCATCTACATTTCAACTAATTTCTCCTTTTCGGAGGCTAAAAAGTAGTATCGGAATGATTACGAGATTCAGAAATGAGTAATCAGAGAATGAAGTCCAAAATAACAGCAGAGCTCATACGAATCAACATTAATTTGATTGTATTTCATGAAAAACCAAAGATCTTTCGAAAAGGAGAACTGAAATTCTCAAATATTCGATAACCGCACTGAAAACTCACTTTCCAAGTTTCTCAACAGCTAGTTCTCGTTTCGAAATTGTATTACAGTTCGATACCAACCAAAATATTGAACCACTTTTATTTCCCAATATTGCATTTTCATCGTAAGGTAAGTTTTCAGATTTGATACCAAGTACTTTATTCATTTCGGGACTAATCCAGTAACCTCCATAAACCCATGGGACATCTGAATCATGCCGATATGTCATTGTCCAGTTGAAAAAGTTACCTGAACACAAGTTAGCGACTAATTACATCAAAACGATGTTCGCAATAAAACAATAAAAAAAAGCACTGAAATGAATATGTGGCAAGTAAAAATTCCCAACGAGCAGTAGACTTATTAAGTGCGCCAAGTTTTTGAATTGTCTCCCTATGGATAATTTGGAATTTGAAAAAAAAATCCGAAATGTTCAATCTTTTATAATCTAATTAGCGGTTACTTCTTTCAAGATAGGTAAAGATAATTTTACTGAATGGGTTATGGAAACAAGAAAAAACGAACGAGGTGCATGCAGTGTCTCTCTCTGCCATAGTTTATAAGTCGGAGGTGCTTCTACCGTTAAGAATACATAACGCTGTGATGAAGATCTGTTTTTCGGTAAATCGCTCAAGCGAAAATCTTCAACCATGAAGTGAAAAATCACAGCATCAGCACTGCCGACCGAAGACCGATCCGTCGTAATTATACACTTATCCTGAATAAATGCTCGGGACCTTTCATCAAGCACTCTTTCGGCATCTTGCAGTCAAGAAAAACATTCCCTACCCCATTTGCTACCCCCACATATCTTTATCACCAGTAATAATTTCCTTCAGATCTCTCCGCAGTGTTTCTCCCCACAACCACTACGCTTGCTCTCACAATTTCCCATTTTAGATGGTCGATTTACAGCACATAATGGATCAGACCGCTGCTTACCTTTAAATCAGGGCACTCATTCATAAGATGCAAACGATTTTCAGGTAATTCGCTAAAGAATGTTGTCCACATAAGCATCATCTTTTGTTTTGCCTTTATTGGTTGTTGTTGCTCACGTGAATAAGCAATACTTCGAACCGCCTGATAACGAGCGAAATGCGGATTCAACATTACCCTCGAAATGATGAAACAGAACAAACAGGCAGTAATAAGGCCAGTAAAAATTCGGAAACGTGACTGCATAATTCCTAAATCATACGCCAGCCGACCATGTAGTAAATTTTTCTACAAAGTGTATGATTTGGTTTAGTTAAGAGACAACAAAAACCGAAAATCATCAAGCTACAGATTCACCAACTGACACATAGGCGAATAATTTGACTCCGTCATCAAAAGTGGCGATACAGCATGAACAGAACATATAAATTACATGCTCTAAAACAATTGCTTCTCGTCCCACCGAGAAAAAAAAAACTAGCAATCTTTGATTAGCGGTCTTTAACAATCTCTTCAAATTAACTGCTATTAACAAATTAAATGTAGTGAAAGTCTAACAGATACAAATCATATCATGATAAATAATAATGATAGCAAATAAAAATTTATTTGCAAAATGCTGACATTTATCCGTTAAAGTTTTTAGGCCAAATTTTTCGATGGAACTTTCCTGCCGAAAGAAACAATACTTGTACGACGATATGAATTAATCAAAAGCTTAGGCTACAAGACGGAAAAAACAGATTTTAATAACTTAAACAGCCACAGTTTGTTACATTCATAAACAATCACAATTCACAAAAACCAACTCAAACCAAAATTAAAATACAACTGTTTCAACAGCTCTCAACTTAGCAGTATTTCATAAAATTTGATTTTTCTGTTCTAAGAATTTTACTTATTGAGTTGTTACTATCCACGAAGTCCCACTGATCATACCTGAAATTAAAACAATAATATACTAAGTGTAAGGAGCAATGTGTAGATATTAAGAGTGATTATTGAGTATGATGCCCTAAAAACCGGTTCCAGCGCAATATCTTCCACATTTAGCTTCATATCAAATTCCCATATTAGCTAATGCGAAAGTTTTTCATTTTTCCTTATACTTTTAGACATCACAACAATGAATCATATGTCGTCTAAACTTCTCAAGTTAGGGGATTTGATCTTTGGGAAACCTTCAATATGATTCTCTTAAACCCTTTATCAACTGCGAAAATGTGGGTAGATGTGAGAAAAACGAATATTTTTGGTTCATACTGTTTCAGAAATGAATTCTGGACTCCAAATTCAAGAAATCATTAGATTTCTTGAAGAAATCATTAACATTATATACGATGAGGTCATTTTAAATAATTTACCAAAGCTAGCAGTTCGGAGAAAATACTACAAGTCTTCTCTTTAAACGATTATATTTTTGTTCTAAATGAAAAGCCTTTTGATATAACATATATAATACTAATGAATAATAGTGAAATGCTAAAAACCTGTAAGATTCGGCCTGTATTATTCATTTCACTTCATCAGTTATATTACTTATTTCACTATTATTCACTAGTGAGTTTCATCTAAAATTTCAAACCCTTAACAATAATATTACTTTGTAGCGATTGTGTGGCTCTTCGGTTTAAAGAAACCGGTTCGTCGCAGTTTTTCACCCCGGTATCCCAAACCCCTTCTTTCATTGTTAGTTTGAACACTGCAAACTTCTTCCATCTCCATTGAAACAGTTTCGAGACGTCCCAAATTGTGTAGGCCAAGACCTAAGCCGGGAGACCAACCATAACTGAAATAAAAGGCATACAACTACACAAACGCGTACAATAAGTAGTAATTTCTCTTAAAAACTCAATAAATACTACTTTATAAACTCATCAATAAGACCTTTTCATGATTTTACTACCGATCCCTTTCGTATGAATTTCAAATTGACCGAAGACAATAGTTGATAAAGGCCTCCCAATGCTTTCGTAATGCCTTTTTTTCATCTTCTTCTTGAAAACTGAATGGACAACCTCACCTGATCTATAAACAATGAAGTGAAGACAAACGAAATAACTTTTCATTAGTTTAACACAAAATTGATTTTCAATTCTTCGAAAAAAGAAATAGTTCGGACAACTGGTATATGGAAAATCCATGAGAATTGTAGAGATGAATTATCAATTTTCTTTATTAATTTCTTTAACATGTAAATCTCCATGACTTTTCCATGCGTCCTTCAAATATAAAAGTTCTTTTTTATGACGTAATTTGTGATATAATTACTCTATAAAATAGCAAAGTTTGGAAAGTCTGAGGAGATTTAGCAAACCTTTTCTCAACCCATGTCAGCCGACAAGAGCATAAAGACCAAAATGACAGTTTATCTTTCAACACAAAAATAAAACAAGGAACTCGTGAGTCCTCACTGAGAACATGAGTCCATGCACAACTGTAAAATGCTTTGAAAGCACTTCCTGCTCTGTCCAATAACTTCTTGATTATATACGTTCCTGTCAAGAAAAAACAGAGGTAGAAATGTCTGTAAAACCTTTCCCTTCACCTCAGCTTTTGATCCTCCAATATTTCCACTGACTGCTTTGCATCAAAATCACCATCTTTCCGATCATAATAAATAGAATAATCAACATCCCAATTATCAACCCATTTCCAATCGCTATCTTTCCCTTCTTCTAATTCATTCCAAAAAAATGCATCCGTATACCAGACAAGACCTGGCCCTCCCTTCTCCCACGTCACCTGCAAAAAAGTTGAATTTTTAGCTACAAATCCTACCATAATTTGAAAAGAGGCTTTTGAGTCCTCATTGAGAATATGAGTCCATATATAGTGCAAAGTGCTTTTAAAGCTATACTTCCTGCTCTGTCTCATACTTTCTTGGTTTGATACGTGCTTGCTCCGTAACATCGTCGTGAAGAGCTTCATGACTGCAACAGATAAACTATCACTCAAAAGAACTCGACAGAAACACAACATATAGTCCTTTGATTAATAAAAAATCAATCGTTTTTCGTTGTCAATTAAAATAAAAACAAATTCTCATAAATTATAATTCAGCCATATAACCTCAAGTAAGAGTTACGGGGGAAAATGACCTTATTTCTTCAGGAAATAAAACCGGAAACTTTACCGTTCCCACTCCTCACAACGGTCATCGTCATCCTCTACTCCATTGTCATTTTCCAGCTCAAATTCACAATCGGGTATTTCTTCTGGGGTGTTTCCTGGCTCCAAAGACGAAGAAATCTTTTCCTCTAAAGACAAAATGAAACTTGCTAAGAGATTAGAAAAAAGTTAGTCTGTTTTCAGAAAACGTTAACGACTTGTCTAAATTTTGAAGTGTTTGAAATAACCGTAAGTGGACATGTTCTTCTCAAAGCTTCCATTTCCACATCCCTATTTCATTATTTCTAAGCATGCAAAAATAATTGAAATAATAAACTGCACCTTTGCAACCGACAATAATAGCTTCTTCACTTCCACTGTATTTGAAACAAACAGCGCTGTATTTGCCTACACGCTTTTTTGCTTTGATACCCAATTTTGTAAGAACGGTTGGCGGTAATTTGCAAAGGCGAATCTAAAATTAATCGTAAGTTAAACAGAATCGAATTGAGATTTTTAGATTAGTAGAAACTGTTAATATTAATCATAAGGTCTAACAGACAGCATTAGGCATGCTTAGAAATTTTATATCAATAACGAGAAACAATATTTTGAATAAATATTTACTTGTTCGAAGAAAAATTTCGTTGGAGTACCAACGTTTCCATGAGGCATAAGACTTGGTGGTTTGAGTTCAATGAAAGAACGAAAATCTAAATTTGCTGACACATCTGATACCTGGAAATGAAACGATAACAGTTATTAATAGTAACGACAGGGAGCATAAAGAATTAGCGAGACATAAAGTTAGAAAAAAAGACTGATAGGTTAATTTCTGAACCACCTAAAGAATTTCAGGTTTTCTTTGTAAGGGGTGTGCACTGTAATGTTCGCAATAATTCAGTTAAAGATGAATCGTCGGCGTGCATTTAATTGAATAAAAATAAAGCAATATCAACAAACAACAAAAAGCAAACTAGAATAATTTTAATGATAACCTCGTAACTTTTTAGAGGGAAAATGAAACACTTTAACGCCATCTGAAGTCCCTTCTCATCAATCCAAAACTTCAAGTGGTACTGCTTGATGCATGCAGCTCGTTCTTTTTCATTTTTAAATGAAACAACGCAGCAAAAACGTTTATGTTCTTTGGAAGTTGTTGGTTCGTCTGCATCACTATCAATCTGAAGTACAGAAACAATATTTCAAAGTGACCATGTAATAAAACCTGACCAAAAGTTATGCCAAGTATTCTTCTTAAATTTAACTTACATGTACTTCGGGTCGATGCCGGTAATGGAAACAGTGAAATCGTCCATTTTCGACATGGTGTGAAAAGAAATACCGCAAGTGTCTTGCATGATATGCCTGCGGAATGTTGCGGACAATTGCATATGCTTCGAAAAAATTGATGTTTTATGAATGCTTCTGGTATAACAACCACCGAATTAAAAAAAAGAACTGGATCTTCTGCTAACTTAAATTGAGTTTGTTTATTGCTAATCAAAGCAATATTCTCTTGACTATGCAGCTACTTTATGTTTCTTCAAAATTAAAATGAATTGTTAGGTAACAATTCCTTATAAAAAACAGCTTTTTTATCTTTTATGTCAATTAAAAGAAAAAAATTAACTATAAATCATTTGTATAGCACTAGAAGCATGAGAGTAAAAGACACTTTCAAATGTCATGCCTGGTTATTTAAAAATCAGCAGCTTTAATAGTTAATGGAGAGATTTAAGCAGAAATACACAATAGCACTGGTTTCCAACACTTTAAATTGATTACGTCTTTATGCGACAGAATTACATCGCCATGTAACGAAGTCATAAAGGTAGGAGAGATCGACAACTCCCGTAAGACATTTTTTCAACTGGGAAGTTAGCAAGACAACGCAGTCGTTCTTTGGCAGTGAAATAAGAAAAGAACCAGTGAAAGTAGTAACGAACAATAAATCAAGTAGGACAAAGTTAAAGCCAATAAAGATATGAGACCAGGAATCATTCAGTAAGAGCAATTCAAATTATAACAAGCAAAAACATACCTTGCACTGATAGCGCAGTTTTCTTTGTCGAAAGTGCAATATCACGCTGCATTTCTTCCACTTCTTTATTCATCTTCAAATTGTACATCGAAAATATTACCGAATGATTATTCCAGTAGCACGCAGACATCCATTATTTCATTTCTACAGGTCACAGTCATCATGTATGGACATTTCTAGTCAACATTCGAGATAACCTTCTTTTAAAATCCTAGTTATATCTTTGACCGTTTGAGGGAGACGACAAGAACTAGATAAAGCTGACGAAATAATTAACCCGTATAGTTGTCCCATACATTCCAAAAATCATCTTTTGTGAAAGTGACCACTAGAAGGGCAAATATCCCATACGGATACAACTCCCCGACTTAGTTATTCCTATTAAACTGCAAACCAACCTTCACAAGTTCACACCTCAGTACGAGGAACAAAGAGAAGACAGAGTTGAGAGGAATGATCCGACGAATTAACGCTAACAAGCCAACACAAACTGACGACAACAGAAAACAAGAAGCGTTAACCACAGCCCTCTCTCCAATCGGCCACTGAGAAATGCTTGTCCATAATCCACTTGCAACTACTGTTCCAGAAATCACTCTTCAAACAGCAGCTCGATATAATTCAATCGTTACTACGACCTAATTCCAAGATCCTGTTATTTGATAAGCTGTGATGTTACACTTCAGAGCGCACCATTTAAAATTCTTTTGCTTCCAAAACTTTAAGAAGGATACCAAATTTCACATAAAAGCAACATTCCGTAGCGGGTTTTGAACAAATTTTTGAATGGGAATTCTTTCCTGCAGAAAGTTAAATACAATGCGACCTAGTTTGATGGCAGTGTAGCAAAAAGACCCTTTGACAGTTATATGTTGAAAATGGTGGAGGACAGAAGATCAAGCAGTAAATCACTTTAAAATGACACAAGGAATATAAAACTAGTTCAAAAATATTTCCAAAATATGTTATATTTACCTTAACAATTATTGTAAGATGCAAGCCGTTATGAGATACCCGCTGAGAGGCTCTTGCGCTTTATCATTCAGAAGATTAAAGAGGTGTGATAGGATAATACGCTTCGTCCCACTCTATTAAAAAGTTGAAGTTACCAGCGGCGATCCTCAGAGTTGCTACTAATGAGTGAGCAATGATCCGCTTCGTGTCCTTCACAAACATCAAACTAACCTGCTTTCAGCACAGCAGCAGGAAGTACGGTTAACATTTACAAAAAACTTTGTGAAACACCCAACTTTATTCATTAATAGCAGTAGCTTCGTGAGAAAGCACCGCAAACAAGAACTGATTGTCTCATCTCAGGTCATATTTCCGGGTTGCTTTGAAACGATCCTGGAGACTCATCAGTTCTTTCTTGGGAAATATAACTAAATGAAAGAGCTTTCGTCTGCTTTCAATTTTTTTCTTTCAAGTTTTGCCGGGAAAACTAATTTGTTGATTCGTTTGTTGCCGATATAAATTTATTCGGGTTGTAATATTGTACTCATACAATATAACTAGTTAACAATAATAGTAGGAAAAAGGTATAACGCACACGACAAATTGCTAAACAGTGGCAGAAATAAGTTGCGCAATAAACAAGCAATATGACCAACTTTTCGGTAAGAGTTGATTGTTATCATGTTAATAGGTTTATAATAACTAAGTACAAGGAGTCGACCCTCGTCGAGCTGCAAGATATGCTGACCGGGAGATATCAAATATAAAAAAAGAAGGGAATATAGCTGGTGATCGAAGTGGTGGCGAATAAGAGTAGGGAAAGATGAGATGCGCGTTTGATTGTGAAAAACTCGGATTTTTCTTTTTCTATTTATTTTTTCCATAAATTTCTTTTCTACATACATATATAGAGGTGAGAGAGAAGGTTTGGTAAGTCATCATGAAGTCTGGGAATGGTCTGTGCTGCAGCGTGTAAAAGTACCGAAATCTCTTTGTGACATCTTTACATTGTTAGCTTATATCCTCCTTATCGCTTTAATTTTGCTTACAGGACCGCGTCATCCCGTCTAGATGCTGCATAAGTCTTACTTTAATGTGATTTTAATTTCGATAATTGACAAGTTTTACTGTGTGTGTTCTCCATTTGAAGTCATCAAATAATGTCAAAATATTTCGATGGATACCGGTGCTGAAATTTGATAGAAAAGAAAGAGTGGAAAAGTGTTAAGACGCGTCAGCCAGAATCATAACTTTGGTAATTAATAATTATTGACGACTTTCGTCGTTAGTTTTGTCCAAAAGCTTGCAAAATAGCATGGTACCTAAATTTATGCAAATCGTTTTATGTACCAAAGAATTATGCTCATGAGAACTTCCTGTCGCGAATTTCAATTTCGCGAAAGACCAAAGTATAAGAAATTACTTAAGTTGTTAAACGATAGCATTTCGTAACTTAAAATTACACAAGTTACAAACAACTGTTACCCAATTGTAACTTTTTTGTGTTTTAATTTAAGTTTCAAACTTAATCTTTAGCCAAGTTGTTAGGAAATAATTGTAATATCCTTCCTAAATTACTTTCTAAAATTTTAATCTGTCCAAGCAATCATCAATCACGTATTAGATCTTTGTTTTAAATCACCTCTGCTGAAATAGTTGGAGCAAAACCACTCCCACTTTTTCCGTATATATAAGCTGTACTTTTTCCGTACATATAAGTTTTCCGTGTTACCGAGTTTTTATTATCAGTTTTTCATTACGCTCGATCAGTTTGGATTGTTCTCATTTTTTCATCATTATCAGCAGTATCGTGTCACTTTTGTGACCTTACCCTTTGCAAGTAAAGAATCAACTCTTGCCTTTGTCCACAATGTACGACACACGCACATCATCCACATCAAACGTGGTGCAGCTAATATTCCAAATAACTTCAATTCTTCTCCTCTACAACTAGCGTGTAGAGAATCCCCTGCCTGTTTCAGCTATTGACTGACCACAAAATACTTCAACAAAAATCCACGATATTTCCTACAGGTTTGTTTCAAAACCTTAAGGAGGTGGTGATGAGCACAAAAATACTAATTTGAGGATGCGCTGATGATCTTAAATAACTTCTATAAGAAAAGTTTAACAGGGATGCCCAGTGAAATGTCTGCGAAAGAAAAGCTCATGGTAACATGCCCAAACGAGACAGTCCTCGATTTTCTAAAACTCTTGGGAAATTGGAGGCCGGAGTTTTCAGTGAAGAAAGGATAAATTATTAAAAAGGCGGTATAAGATTCTAAACAGTCTGAAATGTGCTTTCACTTGAAAATCCGAGTATCTTACAACTTTTATAAAATGAGATGTAGAGTAGAGACTCCAAAATTTGCTAAACCTTGCAACGCCAATTTAATATGCATATGAGAAAATAATTAAACCAGTTACGATTTGCATGAGTGCATGCGTGAGTGCACACTGAATGCACAGTGAGTGCACACTCATTCAAGAATTTCGAGATAAGTTCTCGAAATTCTCAAAAAAGCAGGAATCGATGAAAAACGGATGCTTGAAAATACAAGGGAGTCGGAAAAGGTTTCCGACTTATGTTAACTGACTGCGGGAATAGGGTTTGGAATTTGGAAGTAGAAAAACAAAAGAATGGAAATATCAAATACCAACTATTATCAACCGTACGTAATTACCTGGAAATTTTAATATTATATATTCAGTTAACATCAATTGTTTAAAACAGCTGCTATCTAACCACTGCGTACTGCATTCCATTCCATTAATAAAGAAATAGAATAATCAGTTAACATAAAGTGGAATTGGTGCACGAAAATAAGAAAGCAAGAAGTGGTGTGGTCGCTCCCGCAAAATTATTCTGATTATTACCTGTTTATTAACGAAAGATAGAAAACAGAGAGGAATACATCAAACACAGCGATTACAGGCAATAAGAAAAAATTTAGAACGAATGCGACTCCAGCTTAAAAAATCATCGCTTCCATTTCAGTGAATAATCGAGACTCGAACGCGTGAAACTTTCAAAGCAATTTTCAAAACTTTCTTCAGTTTCTTCCTACAAAAATTAATTCTTAGCAAGCATTTTGATTTATGGTTCTTTTTTATATTGGTTTGCACACCAACAATTAGGATCGATTTTTAGGCACTTGAACTTCAAAACTTTCAAAGGTTTCGACTTTTAAAATGTCTACTGAAAGGGTAAAAATTTTATCAGAAAATATCACATACTGCAACTGCTGATGACGCTAAAACCAATAAGCGATGAGCAACTGGGAAATTATCGCGCTGCAGTGAATGTAATAATGCATTAGCTGAACGGCCATATTCCATCGGGCAACTGGAATTGAGATCCCACATCTCAAATTATCTCGGGCTATTATTATTCTGTTGTAGGATTGTAGAGAATTTTCAATGTAATAAGAACTTACCTTAAAAAGGAGACTTACCTTAAAGAGAATAAAAGAGATCTATCAAATTGTTGCTTTTTATTATGACTTCCCTTCACTGAAAAACGATGAATATCTATAAAATGAAAGAAAAACCAAAGAATAAGCTTTTTAATCTTTTAATTTTTAACTTTAAGAATCGTCCTAAATTAACTAACCTTGAGACACCCATAATTTTTCGAATTCGTCCATGTTAAATATACCTGCAGATGAAAACAACCACTGAGCAGCATAAAACCATTTTTGCTCAATATTTTTTATATGAGACAGAATACTATTATTGGTGGCGCAATAGTTTAACAGTTCGATGAGCATATCGAACTTTCTTTCGAGATAAAGTTTGGTTAAAAGCAAATCGGTCATGGATGGTTCCAGCAGTTGATAATCTATCACCACAGATGCCACAAACAAAGTCAGCTGCAAAAATTGAAAGTTTGGCAAGTTATCTGATTAAGCAGTTAGTAGTATGGTAAATCCAATTTCCTTCCGTTAAGCGCCTCTCTAATTCCATTTACTCTAATCATTCCCGTTCAAAGCACCATTTCCAAGCACTGGTTACAAATAATTATTATTGAACCTACTTGCGGTGTTTGCCTGCTACTATTTATCAAGGATTTGAGCAGAACGTTTTTCTCCGCTGAATGAAATGTTTCAATGTTCAGATCAATTTCATACTCATCAATCATTCGAGAATACAGCATTATTTCCAACATTGAACTAAATAATTTCGGAATTATTTTATATTGTCTGGAATCTCAAGAAACAAATTTAAATAGAATAGTAAATATAAGCTTCAAGTTCTACTGATGGGATTAGTTAGTGTCAACCTCGCTAAAAGTTCTCAGATAATTTTAATTCTATACTCAAATTTCGAAAGTTTTGGCGAATAGTGATAATTAGTGTCCGAGAAGTGGCGCTAAGCAACAAAACCAAACATTTAATAAAAAATGTTTCATTAATTAAAAATGTCGTAGTTATGTTATATATTTCACCATATCTTATTAATAAAGATGTAACTTGTACTGCAGTCAATCATTAATACATAATTCTTCAATTGCAACATAGAATTTTGTTTTAATCTCTATATCTGAAATGAAGATAACTGAAAGCCTACCATACATTGCTTAAATCACTTTTCATAATTTCTGGAAACTGTTCTGATCGCAGTAATCGCAACAAGCAACAAACACTACGTATTCTGTTCCCATATGAACCCTGAAATGCATTCTATGAATATCAAATGACTAAACCAAAGTAAACACCAGCCATTGCATCATAGACGGTGGAACAAAATTCATCGAGTTTTATAACCACTAAGCTGGATCTCAACTTATTGATTTAATAGCTCAAATCCAATGCAAAAACTAAAATATATGCAAATAGCTAAAGTCGAGTCAAACCTGCCGACAAATATTTGTAAGAGCATAAGCTGCTTTTTTGTAGCCTCGTAAACGTGATAATCGCACAATCCTGAAAGCCTAGCAAATTATATCTCGTTGAATTCAACTTTCGTTAACACTAACGTTTCCCTTAAAAAATGAACTTGGTCCTTCAAACAACAACAGGAGAGTGCAACAACATGAGACAACAACAGGAGAGAACACACAACCACATCCACACCTGATTATGGTGCTGTTGCGCTCGAAATAAACCAAAGAAAACCCTATTTTCCATCAAACTTTTTGCTTGAAAATCAAGCCACCCATTGTCAAAATAACACTACATCAACACTGTTACAGTAACCAGAATTTCAAACCTTGAGACTGTAGGATCGGAATATGGCAATTTGTAAACTACTTCGTTACTTTCTTTGGTCACTATCGACATTAATGGTGCATCACTTAAATTTGTCTGAAATATATTATTACTTTGCTAAATCTGTGAAAATTTTTAGTTCGCATTTTACATACTTTCTACATTTACAAATGAGTGTTCAAATGACCATTCAACCTACATCATTAGGATCAAAAACCACAGCTTTTTCAGCATTCAATTCAAGCCACTGTTGGATAACTCTGTCCTGAATCGTATCTAGATGCAAAGCAAATATATCAGCCAATTCAATTGTGCATGGAATCTTGTCATCTTAAAAATAAAAAAAAAATGAAAGAAGTTGAGTGTTTGTTGATAGGATTTTGAAACAGTTAGAAATAATTTTCGCCAAGAGTTAAAGAAATTTTCAGTAGAAACTTATAAGTCAAAAAAAAAAGAAGAAATGAACATACTAATTTCTTCGCAGCAATTCCAATCAATTTCATTTGTGTAAATGTGCTCGATAAGATTTTGTGGTGTGGATAACAAATCCACTGTCTCTGGCCGCAGAAGTCCATACTTTTTAAGCACAAACTCGGTATTGTAACTTCTGTAAGCTTCTTCCAAATTCTGACGAAAGTGTTTCAAAAAGCCAATATCTTCGATTCTTTTCTGCAACAAAATCTAACCTTACTGAACACACTAAAATCCGAGAGTCCATTCTCTGTGCTTTTCTTGGTTACGTTGATCATGCAGAAACAGATTTTTCTAACAATTAAAAAAAAAGAAAACTTTATAGTCAACACAATAGCAAATATGTCTCGTCAAAATGAAGAATGACTCCCGCAATTATTAAACCTCATATAGATATATACCTCGGCTGATTCATGCTTCAAATTTGCAAGCCATTCTTCAATGATATCGATGCCCAGAGATAAAAAGCGCAGTTTTGTTCTACCTTGAAGAAAAAACGATGAGAAGCAAATCAACTATGTTTGGAACTAGTAATAGAATTTGCGAATAAAGAAACTTACTTAATGGCAAATGTTTGAAGCCATCCGTTAAACCTTTCAATGTTCGAAGGCGATTGGTGGCTTTTCTAACCAGTTGCCTGATTCGTTCAATATCACTCTCATCCATATCAGTATGCTTGGTAATGCATGCTTGAACGGCCAGTAAAACAGCACTGGATAAGAGATCTGATTTGGAGATTTCAATTTCAGGCAACGCTCGAACAAACATCTGCCAATTCTAAAAGATGTCAAAAAGTGGTTCATGCACAGCAACACTGATATATTTTGAGTTCACAAACGCAATTAAACTCAGTTTTAAAATCTATTTGATAATTTAATATCTCTGTTCGCAAGCAGTGAGAGATCGACAGCAGCAAAAAGACTTTCTTACCAATCACAAAAGAATAAATGTTTAATAACAAATCACAAGGGGAGAAGCGCCATTAATGAAAACTCCAGATGAATCATTCAAGAGTGGCCAAATATAGATATAATAAGTTAATTTGAAATTTTTGACTTCAATAAATTTCGATTTGGAAAACCGACGACAACAGTTAAATTTATTTTTCGGAAAAAAAAATGAATTACATCAACATTGTGAAGTGTAAGTTCGGCATGAATCATTGGGAGCAAAATATTCTGCAAATCTTTTTCATTTTCAAACATGAACGGATGAAACGGTAGACGATGGCAAGCTCGGCTGGGAAGTTGACTAAAGAGTAGATTTGCTTTTCTGTACAGCAAGTCGTTACCATCTTCCTCCAGAGTGGTCAAATCTTCTTCCCCAGAAATTTTCACTGTTAAATCGTGGCTACAACTTTGCTGAAAAAATTAAACTGATTTCACAATTTTTAAAATCATGCAGAATTATTCCATGTTAAAAATTCACAAATATGAAAAGACTTTAAATCAACGAAAGCACTGTCTATCGTATCGACTGAACTGCACCTTTTTGACAAGAAATTTTTGCCGCTCATGGTACCACCGTATCTCGTGGTTGGTTGGAGGACTCACACGCTCATTGATTTCTAGAAATCGGATTGTTATGGAAGCTCTCCGTAATATTTCAATTTGATCGCCATTATCATCATCGATATACTTCTCCATTCCACTGATTATCACTTCGATCATCTAGGAATTACCAAAATAATTAACAATGTTTTAAAACACTTTGTATTTGAAGTCCATAGCTATAACGTTCTTTTAAAAAACCTTTTTTAGGTATTAAACAACGCAGTAAGACTTACTCTACATCAAATTAGAAAGACAGCATAAACGAAAACAAACAAAATTAGTTTATAGAAGAGCAAATCAAGGAATGAAAATTGCTTACTTCATAATTATAAGGACAAAGCATCATCAAACAAGCATAAAGCTGCATGAAGAGATTCTCCGTGACACCAATTTTCTGCAAATGTTATAGTGCAACTTTAAAAACATTTCGAAAAAGGTCGAGAACTTATCAAAAAATTGCAAAATATGGAAATCAGTTCGGAAAACAGACCTGTAATGCTGTGAACACAGTAAAACGCATTTCTGTCGCTAATATTTGATCTTCTTCTATAGAGGCTTTGAGCGCCATTTTTGTTGCATATAAAATCAGTGCTTCGGTGATTTCCAATGAAAAATCCTTGCAAAATCTGAAAATATATGGCAGTTAAAGCAAATCTTGAGCTATTTTAACAGATCATCGCTACCAAAGCGTTTTTGTAAGACATTTCATAAGTTTTTGAGGATTATTCATGTATTTTTCTTTTTGGTTCCAAGTTCGTTGGACTAAAAAATGCGCATGACACTGTTTTATGGCACTGATCGGAACCCCAAGGAATAGAAGTGATTTGAGCATTGAACTACTTTAAACATTTTGGATGAAACTGCTCACAATGATTTTCGTTACGAGAATTCTTAAAGTGTTTCTCATAACAAAAGGTTTTTGTCAAATTTCACAAGAATACAAGCTTTCTTTAATCGGTAGACAGCAAACATGAGATAGAATTTGGGTAATTAAATTAAATTCGAAATCTTGTTATTTAGTGATTTGCATGCATGAAATGGTTATGTACATTGGTAGAAAATATAAGTCTTAATACATCTCATAAAACGATAACTTACTCGATTAATACATCTCATAAACGTCTCATAAAATACGTCTCATCTCTCATAAAATACGTCTTAATACATCTCATATAACGATAACTTACTCGATTAATATTTCCGGTGGAATGAGGCAGCGAACGAATTCCTGAACTGTTACATCTAATGATACATTCTGCGGGAAATCAGCATTCAATCTTCCCAATTTCTTGATCCACAAGGTCAGTGCATAATAATGCTGTAAAAGAAGCAGTCTCAAAAAAAAGAAAATTTGAAGAGGAAAAAAAACTGAATTATCCAAAATATTATACTCAAAAGCATTTAAATCACTACTGCCATTCTCTTTTCCTTCGTCAATCGTTTTCAGAATTCATGGGTACAGAGTGATTAATTTATGGTTAAGTTTCTTAATTAAATGTTAGCTAACGCCAAGTTGCTTATCGATAGAATGATCATCAAGTATGACGGCGTAAAATCGAACGAGACGAATTAAATTGAGCATAATGTGAGGCGATTTTCGTGTTATACACCAAGACCGCGTTTTTAATAAAACCTGGAAAATACGAAATGTTCAAAAAGAGAGTCCGCCCTGCGAAAAAACAAAAAATTGCCAGTACGATACATCACATCCGCTGCATCCTAAATGTTACTGACTCCAGGTAGTTTACTTGGCATTGAGCTAAAAGTTCATCCCCGCAAGTTAATTACCGCCTCTCTTCCTCTTTCCGTATCCCTCCCACCAAAAAAAAAAAAAAAAAAAGAAAAAAGAAGAAAAGGAAAAAAAAACCAAAAAGAAAAGGAAGGAAAAAAATTACACATATGAAGACCAACAAAATGTTACTTAGAAGCCAACATTAAGCAAATAGAGAAAACAACAAAATTAGAATTTTTTTCCCATCAACATGGTCTGATTTTTCAAAAAGTGTCCATCCTCCTAGAAACTGTAACCATATACCTAGTTGGTTTAGCGAATGTGTTTCATGCGAAAACACTAAAAAACAGAACAATTACCTTTTTAATATCGGCAACTGGAGCAGAAAAAATGAACGCGGAGCAAAGTTCAAGATCGGCATGGTTTTGTATTAAAACTCGCTCCATAAACAATTCAGTAATCCCATGCAACTCAGAATAAGCAAAACTAACGTGATTCGGTACCAAGTAACATGCTAAAAAAATTTGGACAACTTAAATTTACTTCAAAGTATCCAAATCAATTGATTTTAAAAGAAGTGTAAAAACTCTTGGTATCATTTTGAAGCTAATGCCTGACAAAGGGCACGGAAACAATGAACTTACCTAATAATGTAAATGAGAGGCGAGCACAAATTGTTATCAGAATCTGATTGTTGAGAATGAGATAGGAGAAGAAACTTTCCCATGCCATGCGCATCTTTTCGTAATATTCCAGCAAATCATTCCTACTGCAATATATATGAAAGATTTACCAAAATTTACTTAAAATGAAATTTAGGAAACGAGTAAGTTACTTGATATCAATCAAATCAGTGTCTTTCAAAACATCAAAAACAACAGAGCGGGCCACAGCAGATAATTGTTGTATGGCGTCACTTTTTTTGAAAAGAGTGCCATCCATTCTGTAATGATAAACGTTAACTCGTCTCCCAAATCCATATATTAAGCATGCCCTATAATGATCACTCCATTATTTCATTTGTCCCATTTTTTACTTGAATGCAAGTTGAACTACCAAACGTCTGCATACTTCGAAATTCAGTGTTCTTGAAAATGTTGAGAAAAACATCAAGAGAGCAAAATAAAACAGATTTTGCAAATATTAATAAAGCTTACTTTTCGTTTGCGTATTCGCTTTCTCCCACCAGATTTTCAGACATGCACTGCGAAACAACTGCTTCGAACAAATTTAAAAAATGTGCAATCTGGAAAACCGTAGGTTAGCTTGCACTCCACTTGTAAAAGTCGAATGAAATACCAATATACTGCAAGTCAGAAAGTATAACACTAAAGTACTAAATAACTGTAGCATGTAGCAAATCTTTTTTCCAAAACCGTTAATAATTGCTACGTCCTTTTACACTCAATTGACAATCATGTATGTCTGAGAACAGCTCCAACTATGATTTCTAACCAAATGGTCACATATTTTGGAAAAAAGCTTTGCTACATACTACAGCTATTCAGTGGCCATTGGAAAAGCAATTTAAATAGGGATGTGAGATAGCACGGCACGAAAGAAGTAGATACACTGAAAAATTCAGGGTATGTGATTAAAAGTGTTCTTCTTGTTCATCTAGCAAAACGGGGGGCTAATAAAAGCAATAACTTACATGGAAAACATGAGTGTTTAAAAAGGAGTTTTGGCAAGTAGTTCCGATAAGACTACTCATTAATTCGGACAGATTTCCAAACACGACAAATATCTAAACGAGGAACTGTAAGGATTAGCATGAAGTAAAAAATTCAAATATTACAAAACAATGTTGACTTACTATGAGAATAGAAGCAATCAACCAATTTCGCCGGTATTTTTATACACAAGCTAAATAACAGTTAAGAGATTTAGTGTCTCAGATCGAGTCAAAAAAGCCAAGAACTTAATATCTGCGTCCTTACCAGCTCAAAATCACTATTCTCAACTAATTCAGACATGATCCATAATCCATAGCTACAGCTTTGCACTACAAGTGTCAATAATTGTTCACTTGGTTTTTTCTCATCTTTCATCGCAAATCTGCAATTACAAAGAAAAGTTTGTGCGATATAACCTCTGTGCAATATCTACGCAAATATAAATCTGTGCAACATTAATAGGAAGACTGATCAAACTTTGAACTAAACTATAATTACTTCGCATATTCCAAGGCTGCTATGGGGTTACGATTCTCCAAAGCACAATGAAGCGCTGTTTCATATATTGCATTTTCTTCCATCATCAGGGCATTTGATAATTTCAAAAGCTGACAAAAAAAAAAAAAAAAAAAAAACAATTGTAGACTACTGGAGAATAGTATCAAAAAGAAAATCCGACGGAACAAAATATTCTGATAAATTACCTAAATATTTTTTACTCTTTCATTTTTTCCCTTCTAAAATGAAAAGCAAATCAGAAAGAGACACAGTAATCTTACCTCGGTTATCCTTGCAGGGATACCACCACCAGCAAAGTGACAATCCATAAAATGCCGCAGTTTTGCTGATTTCCAAGAGTTACTCCGCAGGAATGGCAAATGCGTAATCATATCATGATCAATTTGCAGCTTTCGAGTGGCATTCAATTCAGACAAAAGCATTTCATCCTCAAATGTTGAACGATACATCCCACAAGAAAGCAATTTTGAATAACTCATACACAAACATTACAATCTTTAAGAAAGAAGTATCAGCATTTTGCTTAATTTGGAAAACTTGGAGCAAAAAACTTCTATTAATCGTTATACACCAACGCGAGTCTCTTTTGCATTGGCTGAACAGAAATTGTACGTAAAACAGTAACTCCGATTTTCAAAAAACGAATCTTTGCTACTTTAAATAAACATTTTACAAATGTCTAAGCACTATAATAAGAACCTCTCTTGCATTATGTCATTAAAATGGTGGTATCTACTGGTAGTGATACTGGATTAATTGAACTATTCCTTTTAGTAAGTGCATTAAACATGGCAATCACGTAGAGTTATAATTGTAACAATTAAATTTTCATATCTACTGGCCTTGAAGCTTCACAAAATTTGTTACCGAGATTCGAAAAGGCTTGGAAGAGAACACATCTAAACTATAAGAGTAATCGCAAGAGCAGGGATGTGATACGCACATTGGATAATGAATACAAATCACCGAATACATCGTCGAATGATAAGAGTCAATCAATCGAAAGATCTGATTTATCGCACATTACAAAGTTATTTCTTAGCACTAATAATTATTAAAATATACTTCGGGTATTTCAGCAGTAGAAGCAGCGTTACCTACCCATAAGCGCATTTGAATTGACTTGGAGAACAAGAATATTTGTCACAAAAATCCATCCCTAGTTGACACAACTTTCCTTGGCTGAACTCTTTCGTCAAGAAAAAACAGTTGTTAACTATTGTTAACTGTGTAGAAAAAATTCAAATTCAAAATATCACCTTCCTAAACCGTTCCAAGATACATGAAATGGCTTCCACCGTTCGCAATCGAATTTCTTTTTCCCTCTGAAAGTCATATAAACATGGAAGTGAAATATATCAAAAAAAGAGTAAATCCAATAAAATTTTGAAAATTCACTTCTGTCAGAAGGAAAACCGGACAATTTAATATTGCTTCTACGTATGACATAAGCCGATTGATAACACAATTCCGGTCCATTTCATTCAGATCACCGAGATAAGAAACAACACCCACAAACTAAAACAAAGGGAAGTAAATAAACAGCAAAAAGAGTACGATGAACCGGTAACGCAACTTAAAAGACAAATAGTTTAGGATAAAATAATGTCTAAAATATAGTTTTAGAAAAAAAAGCCATCCTTTTGAAGCACAGTCGTTCAGTAAACAATAACAAATTAATAGAATAATTTTGACAGAAATTCGAGAGAATAAAACAATATTTCCACCGGTTACAAAAATGAAAAGCCAACCAATTCGTTCATCAGTTTTGCATTGATCAAATAAAGACAGAAACGAAAAACACATTCATGCCATTCCATTAAGTTCTTCTTCAACTTTCCCGCTAATTTAATTATCTAAAAATCCAGTTAATCCTTCTTGCAGTGAAATACCGATACTAATACTATGACGTTCCTAGATCTTAACAACTCTGCTGATCGCCTTGCACCGCTATGTCAGTAACTGAATTACTTTCGACAGAGAACCAGAAAAAAAAATAAAAAAAGAAAAAACAAATCCTGCGCGCGACAAAATAAATAGGCTCTATGCCTATCCACAGATCATTGCTTTCAGAAGCAACTATTTAAACTTGAAAATTCACCTCCAGAGCACTGTTAAGTCTATGTTGAGGGTGAGCTTCCACAGATTCCTGCCGAAAAATAAATTCTACAGCTTTGCTAAACAAATGTTTTTGTTGCAAATATCTTTCAAGTGTTTGCATCGGTAAATGATATTGTACCATCCGTTCCCCCAGTGCGGCAAAATCACATTGCTCTTGCAAGCGGGATACCCTTAAACTTTTGAGTGCCTAGTAATGAAATGCATCGGTCGGAAATATATATTTAATCATCGTGAAGCTTTGCTATTAATGTGTATACTTGAGATTAATTTATCTAAAGCTAGCAGCAAACATATGAAGTGATTTAATTGAAAATACAGAGTCTTACTTCACAATCCAAAATGTTGTAATATATATTTTAGATTAAAAATTTTTTCCTTCGATCACGTGTGGCGAAATAATATTAGAAAAGTCATCAGTGAAGTTCTGGATATGAACTGAGCAGGTGGACCTCCTTTCCACCACCACATGTTCTGTTGCAGTGGTCGCATTAAGCGTTCCAAGGTGACTGTCCAACAGAACTTACGTTTTAAAATCAAGCCTGGGATCTCTTAACATTATGTTCACGGCATTTGACAGCTGCTTTGTCCATGGTGGATGAGCACGTTTTGCAACATCAATCAGCGCTTCACATCGTAAATCCAAATTTGAAATACTTTCTGCTATAGCCAAACACCGTTCATCCCACGGATTAGAACTGGAGACGACACCGGCAGAAGTAATTGCAATTTTCTGCAGAAACAGATTTAGAACTAGAGCCGACCAAAATTCTAACAAATTTATCACAAATACTAATTACAAAAGCACTAATATATACCCGTAGTTTTTAGTTTTATTTTCTTTCAACTAGTTAAAAAAGCAAATTAAATGTAATAGAAGTTTTTATGGAGTTCTTAAGAAATATTTCAATAATTTTATTAAATTTGGGAGAAACATCAAAACCTTTACTCATTCAGCACAACTTTTCTTTTAGTAAATAATACTATTATAATCGATTCTTTGACCTATCTTTATTTTGTTAACGAAGTTCACAATAATCATCCTGCATTTCCCTTCGTGTTACTTTAAACAAATAAAGCTTACCAAAATGTAATTGTAGAGCGTACGGTCAGGATCTAATTTAAATTCGTTCATATAAGCTCTTCCATATTGATCAATATTACTTTTTATCAACTGCACACTTTTCACCCGTTCCAATATTATATAACAAATAGATTCTACTGTTTGTTCCTATAAGGTTCAAGAGCAACAGTAAAGATTAAAAATGGCGAAGAAAGTTCGTATAAAATTCGTCAGAATTAGAAATCAAAAAAAAAAACGCAAACTAGTGAAAAATGAACTGAATTAGAGATGCTGATTCGATTCCATATTTCAATTATGCTGAGAAATAAGCATCAGAGCATCAATTATTTTTAGCAATCGGGAATAAGGGCAAAGGAATTACAACGAAGAAGTGAAAACAATAAAAATTAAGGAATGAAATCTTTTCTAGTCAAAATTAGCAATTGATTCTATTTATTTGTTTAGTCACCTAACTTAGGGTTCATTGATTTGTTTACCTGAAAAGTATTGTAACTCATCGTACATTGATAAACGTTTTTTAGCTTTTCCATTGAACGCAAATTTTTTACATAAACATTTAATTCTCTCATCAAATCATCCGTATCTTCAGAATAATACCTGATAACTGAGAGCGCGTACGCAACTTCTGCCTAAAAATGAAAATCCGAAATCTTTCCCTAAAATCAAGAAATCTTTATAGGTCCTCTGCATGTTCCCAAAGTAAACAGACGAACAACAAAGAGATTTAAGGAAGCTAATTCAGATTAGACGTCCAGATACTTGAAACATTGTTCAAAAAATTCCCTCATCAACAACCTGCTCAGTTCAACTAACCAGTATGTCTCCTATATCACGTGTTCAGACCAATTTAACTTTTACCTGGCGACATGGAGTTATAGAGCAATTGAGTAAGTTCTGTACAACTCTTTCCATGGCTGAGGCAATTTTAAGCGAGTTTCCAGGAAAGTGTTCCGGGTCTTCTGTTTCGACTGCACGAGCAACGTCCATTAAAAATGTCGTGCAATATGAGCAACAAGTTCTAGGGTCATTTAGGATTACGACAGGGATGATGTCTTCTTCTAGAAAACATACTGCTTCCATGACGTCGCTAACCACACCTGAATTTAAGGGAGTTCCATAGGAATTTAGTTCGTTCCTGAAATCAGGGCATTCAAATTCAAATAAAATCACAATATTCAAATTTGGGCATTTCAAATTCAAATAAAATCACAATATTCAAATTTGATTTTGTATTTCTAACACAAAAAGAAAAAACTCTTAATAATGGAATAATTTTTACATTATCTCATGGTGAAACTTCAGAGAACCGTTAACACTAGGTGTTCAGTTACTTCACATAAAACGATAATTTCTATAATGAGTTACCACGAACTGTGAGATGAATTTCTGTCAATAAACGTTCAAAATTTCCTTTCTCTTTAATCCACTCTTCCAGCGTTTTCCGATAGCGACACCATATCAATCGTGCTTCACAGAATTGTGCATTCTTGCAGAAAATTTCGAAGATATACTCCCATGAGGAACCGCCAATGAATTCTGACCACAAATCAATTCCCGAAAATTTATTACAGCACGGTTTTCGCTGAAAATAAAAAAACTGTCATTAAATTTCAGTTCTAAAATCTTACGTTCTAAAATATCTTGCCATCCATTCATTAAAATTACAAATTTGAAATGTACCCAAGGACCAAGCACTTCGCGATATGATTGGTAGTTGTAGCGCATCTGAGATAACTTCGCCTTCGTCTCATTATCTAAAATGAAAATGAAAAAATTCGGGAAAACTTCCAGTCTTTTAAATGCAGTCCAAAGATATAAAATGCCCGACAAGCATAGTATTACAAAATTACCTGTAATTTCGAGGTTTTTCACGAAATCTAATGTTTTCTTGACCCATAAGTGGCTTGAACAATACATTATTGTAGCTATACACATTTCAGCCACCTAAATAGATAAACAGTATCTAACATGCTTACTCAAATCGTCAAAATATTTCAAAATCCAGTATGATGAAGAATGCAGGTACTGGGAAGTAGGACGGCTCAATATAACTATTTGTGTTAATTGCCCAAAAATTCAGTGAGAATTAAAGAATGCTGGAAATGTCTACCCAATTCTGATCTGAAACTTGCGCCATCCATCCAAAAAACTTGTCTAATTCGTGGTATGTTCCGAAATCAGTCTGACTCATCATCCCTGCATCCACGAAATGTTCAATACGAGCTACATAAATTTTCTGAAATTATTCACATTTCCTGCAACTATATATTTATATTTTCATTTAACCACCACGAGTAAAGTGGAATATGATGTGCAAACCTCCATGTTCAAGCTGAATGTTTGAGCAAATTCCTCAGCTTCAAGCCATCGTTGCTGATATACTAAATGATCTAAACGCATTTCTGGTTGACATTCATAAACTGCATGGACCTTGACTGCATTCAATTCACTAAAATCACAGCAATTAAAAAAGTAAACAGAAACAAAATCTGCCCCATTCAATTCTATCTAAAAAAAAATGATCGCAGATTTGTTTTACGATAAGGCAGTGGTTAGTAATCAAAGCAATGTCCTATTATGTCCCGCTGAAAGAAATTATTTTTTCCTAATGAATGGAAGAATCTGTCAGTAGAGCTTTACTCTATGACCGATATGCATAAAATAGTTTATAAAATCTCAAACATCCTAATACATCCGTCATTCTGAAATGACTAATCGATGTTAGTTTGGGCAAACTAATTAGTTCGCGAAAAAACAATTAAATGCATATTAGCTTAATATCTGTGACAATTGACGTACCTACATTCATATGCGAAAAGCTGTATAAAAAGTACCAATCCTTCTTCGCGAGTAACTTTGTTCAGTAACAGTGTTGTACTGGTCACTACTTTCGCATAGATTATATCACATGTTCGAAAATTGCGAATTTGAAGCTAAAATCAAATTGAACACTCAATTTTCGCAAAATCTAAACAGATCTTGTGATCCAAAAGGCTGTAACTTGCCTGGCATGCTCCTTCGTGATCCATGAAAAGAAGTACCAGTTTGGTGTTTTCATTTATTTTGCCTTCCCTATCTGGAATGTCGTCAAAAAACATAAAATCTTTAGCTACTTCACCAGTTTTCAAAAGAACAACTGAAGAAATTAGCATAGTTGTTACGGCATCCCAAATGAACAGTTGCCCAGCCGTGGTCAAAGCCATGATAAATTGGAAAATCAGACGGGATGTATGCTTCTCACGATGTGTAAGATGCCGAATTCGTACGATGCCCGAAACATCTGAAATGAAGAAATCGGTATATCTAATGTTTAAGATTATCATTCATCGATCACCCTTTAATTAACAACTGTAGACAAAATATCGATAATGCACTGCAAAGAGAAATTAATTCTGCTTTATTACAGTATAAACAACATATATACTCAATATACATTATTCTAACAAGAAAATAGAAAAAAGCTTCCCCTTCTTTTAAGAAAGGGTCCGCTTCGTTTTAACAAAAAATTTAAGATATCACCAGATGAATAAAACTCGTCTAGAGCTTTGTCCAATTTTTCTGCAGATAAATCAAGCAGTGCTACTCTCGCATTTTGCTCCGATGACAACTGAATGAAAAGAATGATAAGTCTGCTATAAAATTTAAATATTCTGAATGCAGTTAGTTTAGGTGTGAATTTTTTGCAACTTTTTATACCGTAAAGTCTTCAAAATAATCTTTAACACGTTTTTTTTCTTCTCTTTTTAAATATTTAGTTCCGTTTTTTTAATATTAGCACTGCAATATGCACTGTGGAAACATTATACACTACATGCGCTATCAATACTAACGACGTCGATTAATTCTCAACAAAGAGTGGTTTTTTTCATCGCATTTAGCTTGAAATGCAGTAAAGTTTCTCTTCTCGTCTTTTTTTGCAAAGACTGGTAAAATGCAACAGATAAGATAATGCACCTAATATTAAAAAACGGAACTCTTTATTTCAAAGTCATATGCAATATTCCTGACTTTTTGAAATTAACACCGAGTTTTAGGAAGGTGAAAGCTTTACAAGCAAAAGAGCATTAAGCTGGCCAATGATTACACAGTCTTTGCCAGTGTAATGTGTCTCGAACTGTTTCCAAATCATGTTTTCCATGCCCTGAAATTATAATCAAAAATTATTTAGCGAAAAAGAAAAATATTTAAGCGAGCAAAGATCATAGTATCAACCTTCAAGTCAAAATAGATGCAACAGTTCGTAAGTTTAAAATCATGATATTTCAATGATATCTTACTACATCCATGAAAATTAAAACCTTCTGTCTATTCGATATTTCGATTTCGATGTCCTGCTCTTTATGAAAATATTCGGAGTAATTCGGAAAAGAAAATGAATATATTTCACCGCTTTCTAGGATGATGCACATCCTCGCATCTTCGAGCTGCAGATAGCAGCTGATAGATGCACCTTGTATTCGTTTATTTTCCATTAACTTCTGAATAAAGATGAAAGGCTAGGATGCTTTAAAAAATCAACTAGACAAAATATTTTCGCTTTTGCAACCTTAGATATCCGTTTACGCTTGCATATGACATGCATTCCATAAAAAAAATTCAAGAAGATGACTACCACTTGATGTATTATACGGTTGGAACCAATACTAAGAAATATCAGATTTCCGCAATTCGTCAAAACTGCTAGTAAATTTACTACGGGCATGAATCTCATAGCGACTGGATCGATATTTTCTGAAATATTGCTCATTTAGATAGTTGGTATATGATTCAACAAAACAAGAATAATTAATAAAAAAACTCATATCTGTCACATTAGATTTCTTAGACTGAGTCGAAAAAGAAATGTTGGAAATGAAGAGAATATTTGTGGATGAAAAACCTAATTTCTTCTAACCACTGCTATCACATACAATTTGAATCGTTTATTACGAATTACTAACATCTTATGGACACTCTACTGAAAAAGTCCAGTGGATTTTCTAACCTCCAAGATGCACTGTAACGATGAATCTCGTACCACAATCAAAACTAAATATTGAAATGTCCTCGCCTATTGCAACCGCCAATAAATCACCGTCAGCATTCATGTCGCTTAACACAGCTCTCTCTTTCCGCTCCATTCCACATTCCTCGTTTTTGTCTTCTAACCTCTCATAACTGCCACTTCGTACAGATTCCGTAAATGACTCATCATCATCTGAGTATGTATCACTTAATCAGAAAATGAATTCATGATTATACTGTTATTGAACTGATTTTCTTATTACTGTCCAAAATTTACCTGCCCTAGTTACAACACGAAGGTTATCTCACTCTTCGTGATTATCCTCAAGAATTTTTACCATGGCAGAGATATATTAATGGCTTTTCGCACTAAAAAAAATATTACCGAAAATTGATGCAACTACACTTGACTCATATAAACTGTGACATTTTTGCTTGGAAAATGTCAGATTTGTTGTTTCATCACCATCGTTAGGCGTTGTTACGCTGGTGAAACGAGTACCCATAACGGTTAACATTTCCGAAAATATGGCGAATATCTGGTAACAATTATAGAAGTATGAAAGAAAACTTGTAAGCATTCGCTGGAACCACTTCTTCAGTTTCGTTTAAAAATGTGCTCCAAGTGAATAGAAGAAGGATAGAAGTGTTCATGAATGAGCAAAGAATGCACTACAAATGCATAAAGAGTACCATTCAAATGCAGACTTGTACATATGAAATATTTCCATGCAACAAATTAACAATCTGCTCTCCTACAGACTGATAAGAGAAAATGAAAGGAAGACCAGCAGTGACCTCATAACCTCGTAAAGATACCTGAATTACTCTTTGCTTTTCTGTTTTCTCCCAGCTTCCTTTGAACATTCACTCTTCTTTTTTGTTTTCTTATTAGTTAGCGCAACCCAGAAACTGGATCTATAAGGCTTCGCTATGGTGTGGATATGATAAGGATTGATGAAGCAGTTTAACAGGCATCTAAGAGAACACTATCATCTGTTGATCCCACAATTAACCGAACGTAAAAATAGCAAGCAATAAGATTGCTACTCGAAGTTTCCGAATATATCACAAGAATCAGAGAATAGAAAAAAAGAAATTATTCTGGTAGACTAAATGATAAAAATGGGGAAATCCGAGAACCTTACAGTCATTCTATGTTGTCTTCGGTGAAGGTTTATGAAAAGCTACAGATATTTGACGATCACATCTTTCATTTCCGCTCAATAGCAGAACAATTTTAAGTTTTTGAGACATATTAAAATGGAATTAATTCGTTAAGTATAGGTGCATTTTATTAATTGTATTCTGTCACACAGAAATGGCAAAATCGACAAGCACTCATTCCCTTTTAAGTAGATGTTACAGGACAGAATTTACAAGATAATGTGTTCAAATTAATTTAGTAATGTTTGAATTATGATAATAGTAAGAAGATGAGTGAATACTGTAAGAAGCATCCTAAAGATAAGATCAAAAACATGAAGGCAAGTGAATGGAATCAGAGAGGGATGTCGAATCAATATTGGAAATAATTGTCGTCACTGCACCAGCCTATTCCACAACTAAAACGCAGTAACTCTCCTCTTCCATAAAGTGAATACTGAAGGGTTCTCCGGCTCGTCCTACCCGTATTCGAAATCTACCTTCCCGCCAGTCATCACCTGCCATTTATTTTGCCGCCCGTGAAAACGCAGGGCATTCATTTTGAGAAAGAGCGGCAGTTTAAAAGATAGTAATTTGTGTAACTGGCAGTTGTTGAAATGTTGAGGTTGTGCTGGACAGATACTGGACGCTTTTAGTAAGCAGCAGTTTGAATTGCCTGGCAGAACGTCAGTACAAGCTATTCTACCATATTTGACAGCTCTGCAAATCGGGCCTGACAGGACAGGTTCGTGGGCCTATCAAATAGCCCCAGAACTAATTTACTGCGCTAACTACAGTGTAGATGCTGTTAACAGTGTTTCCCATATGATGATAACCAGGCGATGACGGTTGGCAGTCACGTGGCGGAGATAGTGAGACAGGGGATTTGGGCATCGCTGACGGGTGGATGGTACTATGAACCAGGCTATACGCTCTTCTGCAATGCTGTTCATTTGTATTTGTGGCTCATACTGTTCCTTATCCCTCTCTTACTTGGTTTGTGCTCTTTTTCTTCCTATTGATTTCATATTTTATTTTTGTTTATTAGATAGTAGAACATATTGCTAAACTTATCAATAATTCCAATTTCTTCAAGAGAAGAGGCCAAAAAAGAATTTTCTTTGTCGTAACACCTGAATCAGTTCAAGTAGTTTATAAAGTTTTACAGTTAAGAACAACAATGGACTTATAAACTCTGAGCAGTGATGATTCAGTAATCGTCACTCTGATTTTCTAGCAGTAGTCAATGAACAAAACCAACTATCCATAATAGAATCTTAATCTATGGTGTATCTATTATCAATATAGTTTAGTTCACCCAAGATGTTCTTTAATTATGTCCATTTATATTTCAGGAATAATCTTCGACACTGTAACGTCTGTTTACGTTACAGTGGCGTATGTGACCTTCATCATTCTTCTCTTTGTGATACTTAAATTTACGGTTTCATATTTGCACAACTTGTTTGACACTGTTGATCCAACTCCTTATCCACCCGTCCGTTCACTGAAGGTTTCTGCTTTCTTTTCCTCTAATCTAATTCATCGTTTACAAAGTATTCTTAGTTTAATTGTTGTAATTGGAATTTTTGTTATTGAAATATTGCTCAAGTAAAATGCAAATTAAACGGCAGATATTCCTAATGTTCTAGTGGTTTAAATAACTCCGATTAATCAATTAAATAGGTTGAAGCACTTTGTAGGTTGAAGGTTTTTTATGTGAGACAGCGCAACATTCGAATGAAAAGCTTAGAGATGAGGAAATTGAAATGGTAGATTTGCGGAAAAAAGATGGTGATGAAGTTGAGGATACAAGTTATAATCTATCTCAAGGCTCGTTAGGACGTCGACGGTGTGTGCGAATTGGCGACAATTCTGTTTTATCTGTAGATGCGGAAATGCGAATACGCAAGGTTTTTTTTTTATGTAAAGAAAAAGAAAGGAAATGGAAGAGAATTGATAGAATTAGTTATTTCTCTTTAGTTCTAAACACTTCTCTGCTTTTTAAATGCTTTCTCCAGGAAGACGGTGAAGAATGGGATGAAGATCGAAGTAGTGGTCGACAATCCGGACAGGAATTGATTGCACCGGCAATAGCAACACTTCTTCCTGTAGATAGCCTTGAGTTATTGCCGACTGGAATAAGGTGAATTAAGTTTTTATGCTCTTAGTCTTGAAAAACTTTTGAGTTTTTCTGGTCTGGTTTAAAATTTCTTCGAGTAAACGGAATTTTCCAAACTTCAGGCATCATTCAGATGACAATGACACAATTCAGTGTACTGGAATCGATCGGAAATTTTCTGAACCGTGTTTGAAAGAGGCGCACAGATGCAATCAAACACGACGTCGACGTTTAAGTGATACTGGTCCCTGTGTACGTCGTGCGAAATCAGCTTTCGAAACTTCAAATAAAGAAAGTGCTACTGGATCGATGTTAAGTGAACGAACGTTAGAAGAATGCAAGCGGGTAAAGCTTATTCGCATGCAATTTCTGTTACTCATCAAATTCATTCTTTCAAGATCATATGATAGCCTTTTCTTCAGTATTGCAACGTTTTTGTAATCTTGCTATAAAATCATACCTATTCTTCGAATCATTTTCTTGAAAGTGGAAAGGCAAAGCTGTCGGTGAAAGCGAGAACGACGGAACGAGGTAGTGCTGAGCTTACCTCTGCGCATTGTTTTCTTAGGCATAAGCTTTCGTTTGAAAATCAGTACAAGTGATATTGCTTTCATTGCTAACTAAATCTGTTGGGTTTGGTTCATTGTTCTTTTTTTTAACAGTCAATCGACCTACGCATATTTGCGAAAAGCGGTGATGTCATATAAGTCTTTTGATGCCATAGCAAATTCTGAATAACTGAGTACTCTTCTTACATGGCATGATAGTGCATATTTCAACTATAATTTCCAGGCAACTCGTAAATCTTATCCGACAAAAATGAGCAGCACAGCAGCTTTCCTATCAACTACGCTAACAAAACTCACCTGTCCATCTCATTCAGGTTCCATCCATTTCTAGTTTTTTCTTAATGTTGGAAATGTATTTCTTCGTTACTTAACAGCATTTATATTTGCATACATTCAATTAAATGTTGCAATACAAAAATTGTATTCAAAAATATTTTAATAATATTCGATACAACAAATGACATCAATCTATCAAATTTCCGTTCGTGTCGTATTTTTCAAAAGAACCAAATTTACAGGTGGAATCAATTTTGATAGTAGGTTAAAGACCGGTTCGAGTGACCTATGTTATCCAAATAGAAAGAATCCTGCTATGTTTGATGAAGGTGACGAACAGCGAGTTCCCGAAAGGGTGATTTTTCTCCATTTTGAAGGTTGTTAGGAGGTATTGTCTTCTACGTTCCGGAAGATTCCTTCGTCCTTTCTTCTGCTCTATCAGTTTAAATAACTGCCTAATCCTAGTATCTTCAAATGTATTATTTCAAATAATGCTTATTTTAGATTGTGTTAGACACACCTTCTACTAGCAGAGAAACTGGGAAGAAAACTTTTGTTATGGAGACTGTCGTGCATCTAGAGGTACCTTCTGTTCGATTTTCCTGAAATTAATTTGAAATCAAATTATCAAACGCTTCTTTCAAATACATCCAAAAATTGTTTTCTTTTTTAGCCAAACTCTAAACCGAAAACAAATGTTGTATCTTCGGGTGAAGGCTGGAGACCTATTTTTGTTTCTCTCGGTGACTTCGAAAGACCGTCAACAAGTACATTGCAACGAACATCAGAGCGCGTCAGTGGAGGTGATAACCTTTCAGTACTTAGTAATTGAAATTTCAGTACTTCTTTCTGTTAAATTTCAATACTTCTCTTTGCTTTGCAACTTTTTCGTTGACATCTGTCTTTAGTCATTAGCTCTATATCTTCAAGATATTAATTCGGAGTTGGGATACTTCAGCTGTGTGGGTATAGAATTCACTGTAAATTTAATTGTCATTGTCCCAAATTGAATGAAGTAAAGTTAGTTATATTTCCATTTCCCTGTGGAATTTAATAGTTCCTATAAATAATTTCAGATTATTTATGCGATAAGAACTAGTTGTGTAAATTTATAAAATTATTAGAAACATTCGAAAAGGATCCTAATATTGCTTCTTAACAATTCAAAATTCACTTAAAAAGTGTTTGAAGAAAGGAATTATTTGTGGGGTGGAGAGGAGGTTAGTGTTAATTTATTTAAATCAAAGAAACTGTTTGCATGTGCGATCATAAGAAGTCAAATTCATTGCATAAATAACTGAATTGCCTGGCTAGTTTCTCGTATTTTTGTTAAGAATCAATAGTGGTACGAATAAGGAAGATGCAGAAGTTCTTAATGCGACCATACTTAACTTCAAATATCCCTGAGGATATAATTGATTTTTATGAAATCTCTGATCATCATTCTCCACAACTACGTGATGTTTCTTTTAGCAAGAAAATTTTGTAGTGGATTATTAATGCTTCAGTTGAAGATTTATGGATTCATTAACTCGAAAACTACTCGTATCGTTACAGAGTTTAAATGTTTGCTTTCCAGGTCCTAGAATTTTTTGTTCACTTCTAGTACAATGTGTATTCATTTAGGTCTGATCTAAGTTTGGTAACGAACCTAGAGTACAATTAGAAATCATTAGCAGTTAATGGATTAAATGACATTAATGTCTTTACTCAAAAGAGCAGAACATTCTTATCATATGGTACAATTATGTTATGCTGGGAAATTTGGCTAAGTAAAGAAACGAAAAGAAAAAGAAGTAAAGCCTCGGGTAAACAGCGTACTTGTTCAATATTTTTGCAAGTAGCCAAGTTATTGGTAGCGTCAATTTGTTCTATTCAAATTTAGAATTTTTTTTCAGAGAATTTTGTTGAATTTGGTAACATGAAAGATGTTTTAATGCTCTATCAATGAAATGTTTTTAGGGAACAACTCCAGAGGAATGGATTTGAAAAGTGAAATCACGAAGTTTTTGGAAGAGCTGATTGATAAACATCCGGAAACGTTGGATGCTATTGAAAATGTAAGAATGAATAGGTTAGGACGAGGTCTGGGTTCTGCAAACTCTTGTCTTTGCTCATATCCGCCAACTATGGCACAGTCGAGGTCATCTTTGTTTTGCATGCGATTTTTATTATTTTTTTTATTACACTACATATTTTGATTGAATTCATATGCATATCGCCGACGTTGTTGATAATTGTAAAGAATGTAGTACGAAGTGTTAAAACTAAATTTAGATTTATCGTCTGTATGTAAGAGTAAAGGAGTTTCCTTAAATGTTGCATGGATTGGCATTTAGAATAATTATTGTTAAGTAAATAAAATTCATGAAAGTCAAAATAAATCCTGCAATGCTTTTTGAAGGATGACTGAGAGGAGCTCTGCAACAGTAGCGGCACTTTCGAATTTGGCCATGAAAGATGGCACCCATATAGCTTTAGATCACGAGGATACTTCCCAAGGAGCCGTTCATTCATTCCAGGTTAGCTATCTAGAACTCTGAGCGAATTCGAAAAGTTGCAGCTTAATGAAATGCAGAAAATGCAGAAAAAACACTCCTTGCATTTAACCTAACATGTAGTTTATTTCAGGATGAAGATGGGAATTGGTGGACATATGTTTTCGATGAACATGGTGTTGGAACTGCTCATGCGTTGGGAAGTAGTCGTGCTTTACTGGAAATGATTCAGAGCAGCAGCACTGCAGCTAATGTAGTAATGTTTTTTAAATCTAAAACCCACTCAGCCATATTGTTTTTTATTCCGAATAAACAGACGAAAAACACAACAAATCTTTCTTTTAGAAACTAGCTGCCTTACCAGAAAGTGATACTGATTCAACGGGAGATTCTGACATCGGTCCCGTCGTAACGACAAATTTAAATGAAGGTTCACGCATGCGTCTTTTGGAAGGTACATCCGTATCTGCTGCCGATCGTAGGGCGTTGTCGTCTTCATCAACGGAAAGTAGCACATACATTGCAGATACTCCTAGTGCTATTTACCATGCTTCAAGCTCTGCACTGATGTCGAGACATCCAAATCGTGATAGGTATTTGTTTCCATCAATATTTCTCACCAAGGAGATAACCAAGTCACTGCATGACATTTTATTGTTTCTGCTTTGAATTTGTTTGAACTCTATTGACCGTGGGATTTATTTTATTATTTGAATAATTGTATCTATTTATGTGCTTATTTGTCTTTCAGAGTGCTGATACACTGCCTTAAAATTTTCAGGCAAATAGTATCATTTTCCATGATGGCTGCTCGTATCAGAAATGCCACTAGACGACGATCTCATGGGAACTTTATTCGTGGGAATAATTTTCTTGAAGAACAGGCCGCAGGTACCTTATGTGGTGTTTGTTTATCGATGCCATCCATGTCTATTTCGCTTTTTCCCTGCTTCGAAACACTTTTTTGTTGTTTTGTTCGGAACTATAGTTTTTATATTGCAGTCTAAAAAAAAATTACTGTGAGCTTTCATGATGTGAAATGAGCAGGACAAAGTTACTCATTACAATGTGCTTCACATAGAACTGATTATTTTCAGAAAGAATGCCACAAGTAACTCATCTTATACCAACAATTGAGCACCAAAGAGTATTGGATGGTGCTAGTCGTACATCTTTACGTACTGGCTCACCGCGGACTCTTCGTCGCATGCCGTTTTTTTCCGATATATCTGGAATTAATACGTCGGATTCAGGCCAAATTGGTACTAGGAAAAAGAGTCATTATTATCGAATTAAACTATTTCCTTCTCTTACTGCTGGGAAAGGAATAAAATTGGAGGTCAAAATTTCCACTCTTTTTTCATAGTCTAAGACAAGCCATAATTGAGAATAATAAAATAAGTCAGATAAACCTTCATGCTAAATAGTTGGCACTCAGTACAAAGAACGCTGGAATATTGAAAATCACAGTAGCTAGGTTCCTTTTTTTTGTTTTCAGATGGATCGACTTTCAGTAGCAGCTTTATTTGATCGTAACAGTACATTGTTCTCAACTCTATTTGACATATGTCTCGCATCGGTGGTTGCATTACTAACGGCAGTCGTCCTCTCGCGTTCTATCTATTACGATTTGTCTCTCGTTCTTTTCGCTTTCGTTGTTGCCGGAACTCATGTAAGTTTCCTTGCTGCTTCTTTATTTTTTGCTGTTTTTGTTTCTTTATTTTTTCTGCTACTTCTTTATTTAAGGCTTTCATTCTTTGTTTGATCGTAACAATACACTATATATTTATATTTTAAACTGTAATCCTTTCATGATATTTGTTTGTGAATTTTACTGTGTTAAGACTTTTTATTACCAATTCAATTTTCAGTTTTCTTTACTAAAAAGTGTGCAACCAGATGCGGCATCACCAATACATGGTTTTAATTGGCTTGTGACATATTCAAGACCAATTTACTTTTCGGTTATGGCCGTAGCACTTCTTTTGATAAATGGTGATTGGTGGGATTATCATGATGCAGTCCATTCACTAAAATGGAAATGGAATTTTTATCGTTTACAGAATATTTCATTAACATCCTTTCTTTTGGCTGGTCGTAATTTATTGTCAATTTTATTAATTCTACTACCTATTGCTTTCACTTTTGGTTTATTGCCACAGGTAACAATTTCATATTTTTGCGAAATATTTGTTTCACGGGACATTAAGTGCCTCGCTGACTAATTATCCTTAATTATCCTAAATAGCAGTTTATTGAAAAATGTGCTGCACTGTTTCCCTTTATTTGAGGTAAATACATTAGCACTGCATTTGTTGGAGCAAGTGGAAATGAATGTTTTTGGTGGCACCGCAAGTTTTTCCTTATTGTCCGGATTTATTCAAATTAGCAAAAGTTTGATGGCTTTCGGCTTCCTCTGCTTCATCTCGAGAACTGCAAAACGTGCAGACCCTGACGGAACACAGAATGCCTTTTTTTCAGCATTTACTGCAGCAGCTGTTGCCGTTTCTTACCTCCTTTCAAGGTATAAAAGACTACTTTTTTGTTACCTTATTAAATTGTTTTGTTCCACTTTTTTACCAATGACAGTGTTTTTGCAGATATATTACCCAGGAATTAGTACAATAATTTATTTATTATGCTGCAAAATACCTGGGAAACTCCTAAAAAATATAAATGTTTTAGTGTATTGTAGCTTAATTCTTGTCGGGAAAAAATCCTTGTAATTTTATTATTTTTCTTGTGTCTCATTTTTGTTGACAGTAGCCTTTTACGACATTACACAATATAATGCGCAGTGTATTATATACGATAATGGAAACGCAGTAAACATTAAAGGATATCAACAGTCCTCTAAATGTTCACTACGTTATCTATTTACTTCTCTTTTGCAACTGTCGTTCTCCCTTCGCTCCAGCATTGCTATTGCTCCTGATGAACTATCTGTCACTCGTGCTATTGAATTTCAGCTGATCCCTTTGATTAAAATCTATCCCAACTGAGTTTGACGACTAGAAACTGCCTCAGCCTTCGAACTTCTCTTATAAATCCTTCGAAATCTCCGCTTTTGGCGGTAGTATGGTCCCCATTTCCAGGTCGGCTTCTTGTGATCCTTATTAGCTCGTCAAACATATTACTGGAGTTATACGAGTTTTCGGTCTTCGTTGCATTTTGATTATTGTTTGAACTCCAGGGTGTCGTTTCCTGATTGATTAATCCTACCTTGTTTACTTGTAAATCGGGGCGCATCTGCGTGGGCGTATCTCCATTCCTTCGTTCATTGACTATTTTGAAACTATTACCCGTTATTTGACCTTTTTAACGCTGCCATATACAACTAATTGCATGTTCTCGAATTCGCCGACAGTTCTTGAATCAATAAGTTTTAATTGTATCAATAATTGAAACAAAAGTAATAAATTTTAGAAGTACAAGCAATCCTGGTCTTATGGCACTAAGTTTTCGATACATGATTTCGTTGTGGAAATGTGTTCAATTAAATACGCAGGAAACAGAAAGTGAAATGAAAGACGGTGAAGTGACTCCGTGTTTGAAGGATCCGCTACCGGATGAACTGCGAGCTGTAATCATAAATCGAATCAAAAGCGACGTTGCTATTTCACTTGTGGTTTTACTGTTGTTTTTTGCGCTTCACTGCACTTCGGTTTTCACTGTTGCTCAACCGTCTTTGCAGGTTCGTCCTGGACTTTGTATGCATCATTTGTTACTTCTCTAGAGGCCATCACTTAAAAAATGAATGGCATCCTCTGGCAGCATGTTATCATATCGAAACGGCCTTACATGTATTTGCCGGAACTAATGGTTTTAGTCCTTATCTCATTTTGATCTACTCGTGGGTTATGCCTTTTTCATTGAAGTCTGAATTTTATTTCACTCTTTAGTTATGATTCTACTGCAAGTTCACTACTGTTTTCAGTTCTCCCTTTTCTTGCGTTTCACCAAACTTTCAATTTTAGGTCGTTTATTGTGTTCAGAATTTGTTTTCAAGTTTCTGTTGTACTTTAAAATTAGCATATATTTTAGACGGTAACGTGTATTATGTGTATAATTTTCGGATTCATCAATCATTACTTATATATGGAATTACGAAAGAACACACCGTGGCGTATCTTCGCACGACCGATTTTGCGTGCTCATGAATATGCCCAGTTTGAATCGTCGCTTGCCGCAAAGTTGATGTGTTTTGAAATCATTCACTTTTATATGCTTGCCATTGAAAGGAATGTGGTTAGTTCACTTGTTTGCTCACAGTATCTGTAATAATGCGCTCCTCACAAAAAATGAGAGTTCTCACTGTTTCTCATAAACTTTTACTACTTGTTAAGCATATAATCTTGGTTATGCTATTGTTTTGAAAGATTGGGTTCAAATAATCGCTGTCACATCACTATGTTATTTTCGAAACAAATACTTTTAAATTAAAAAACTGAAATACCAGTAAGCCTCTTATAAGTGCATCTCAGTGTTTTTAATGTAGAATCAATTTTATTCGACTTTTTTTTCTTTTTTTATAGCGTCACTTTCAGTTGTATCCGTTATTGGTAATAAGCACAATAACGAGTAACAAGTGGACATTGCATCCCTACTTCATTGCTCTTTTCGCTCTGCGCATTCTTCGTTCGGCTTTCTCACAGCCTCAACTCATGTTTTTACCGTTAGCATTCTCTTTCCTTTTGACAAAAGCAGATCTTGCCAAGTATTCCAATATCGACCATTACTTCCCGTTACTTTTTTATTTGGCCACACTTATTTGGCCAAAACTTTTGGAGTTTTCGCTGAAGATTAATTTTATTCTTGCGTATGTAGCACCTTGGCAAATCAGGTATGATTTTTATTACGTTAATTCAAAATTTTTCATTTGAAGTCACTTCAAATTAGGAAGTGTGAAATCATTATATATATATATACATGTATATATATATATATATATATATATATATATATATATATATATATATATATATATATTATATATATATAT
>NW_018108241.1:169222-199834 GCF_000183805.2 Loa loa | reverse complement strand
TATATATATATATATATATATACATGTATATATATATATATATATACTTCCTTGGTTACGCGTCATTTAAAAATTCCATGTTAGGTTTCGAGTTCTATCTTTTTTATATAACTATATCTTAGGAGTGTTTCGATATACATTTAATCGCTCCATTTAAACTTATAAGAATTCGTTTGTTCTAAATTTACGAATTTTAAGTTATCTTGTTTAATCTCTTTGTTTTACGATTTGCAGCTGGGGTTCTGCATTTCATGCTTTCGCACAACCATTTAGTGTGCCACACACAGCTTTATCGTGTATTCAAACAATGCTTTCTTCCATCATATCTGCTCCACTCAATCCTTTCTTAGGTTTTTTTTTATCGAAAGTTTTACGTTAGGAAGTTAGAAAGTTTTGTGCTTTCATTTTGATATCTTCGTAGGAAATAGCATTTTTTAACGGCGAACTTATGCTTTTCTCATATAATTTTTTCATTAAATACCTGGAATTATTTCGAATATAGATGCTCACCAAAGCCAATAAAAGAACATGAAACATTTCAACTACTAATTGAAGGTTCATCATTTTTCTTGACGTCCTACGTGCGACCGGTGAAATTTTGGGAAAAGGATTACAATACTCGTCGCGTAGATCATTCTAATACACGCCTAATTTCACAAATTGATCGCGGACCAATGATAGACGATAGTAATTTGAATGCTGTTTTTTATGAACACTTGACAAGATCACTGCAGTCATCACTGGCGGGCGATATCCTTTTGGGACGTTGGTCTACAGCTGTACAACCTGGAGACTGCTTCATTTTAGCTAGGTTCATAATCTCATATGCCTTGTTATTTGAACGAGCCTGTAGTTTGAACAAGTTCTGCGGGAAGTGTGGAATTAGTGCTGTAACCTCATCGTCAGCTTTAGCAGATCCATGGTTCCAATTTTATAACGGGTTATTGGTGTTCGCACCTATAACCGGTTATTGGTCTTCTAAACATTTGTTAGGAAGCATCAAAAAATTTAGAATTACTAATTAGCACTTGGTTTTGTTCGTATGATAATTTTAAAGTTTCAATTTCTTATCTTTCTTATTTCAAATCATGGCAAGAAAGTGTTTATCGTTGTTTATTTTCAGCTATTATTTGAATTGCTTAGTACACATTATTGAGGTCGGCAATGGTTTTGTGACCTTTCAATTACGGGGTCTTGAATTCAGAGGAACATACTGTCATCAACGTGAGGTTAATTTTACAGTTCAAATTCAAAATTTCAATAACTCATGGTATGAAAGTAATTGATATGAATACTTATTTTTGCAGTTCTGCTTAATTTTAATTTTAAATTTTTCAGGTAGAAGCAATAAGTGAGGATGTTGGGGAGGGTATGGGCTGCTGCTGTTGTTCTTTGGGTTCACTTCCCGGTATGTTATCGTTGAATACAGCTTGGGTTCTGCGATGGCTTGCATGGGAAGTTGTTACAGCGAAATATATTGTTGATGGTTACTCAATTACTGACAATTCTGCTGTAAATTTGCTCCAAGTTAGTGTTCACGGAGAGGGTCCTCATTGTTTTCTTTCAGTGCAATCTCAAACTGATTTTACTTTTTGCCACTTGAGCAGAATGTTTTAATAAATACTTTGTATAGTGAAATGCTCAATTTTAATTTATATATTCCCAGCACAGAAGTTGCCTTAATGCTTTTTCCAGCATTCCTGCGCAGACGCTTATTGCCAACACCTGCGTAATTTATCTGACAGAGCCATAAACTCCGTTACTAATGAAAACGAGCTTTCACCAAAAATTCTTGACTTAGAAAAAGTCATTTTTTTTGAGATATAACTTTTTCGTACCTTTAAAAACTTTAGTTTTAGGTGCACGAATTGCGTCGATTATTAGTTACATTGTATGTAAAGAGCATCATATTTTATGCCTTTAATTCACCAAAATTTGCCCAATGGATTCGATTATCCAATATAGTACGTGTTTGGTTTTGAAAAGAAGAATGCGTAGAATCTATGGATTGTATTTGGACAATATTCTTCGAATTCTTTTTATGCAGTTTTTTTTCTTCGTTTTCTTTTATGCAGTTTCCTCAAATTCTTCGAAATTCTTTTTTCTTTTCCCGGGATTTGAATACATTTTTGTATTGCAAACACTCCGAACATTTTCAGCTCACTGCTCTACGGCCAATTGAAACAAACAATCGATATGTTGACTTGGACCCAATGTTTAGCGCTGCGAATGACGAAGATTTCGATATCAACCTTATGGTATTTTTTAGTTCTGGGATTTTCGAACTCCAGTTCCGGGTTATACCGTTTAAATTTCACAATTTTTGTGTATTTCAGGGTATTTCCCGACACTGTTTCACGGAACTGTATGAAAATTGGATACTCTACTGCGTAGAGCAGCATGCACAGCACAATGCGGATTTGTAAATTTTAGAAATTTTCACCAATTTTTACAAACACCGATCTCTTCAAGTTTTTGGACTTATAATATTGAGACCAGATACATGCTGTACGAGTGAAAGCGTTAGCGAAGTTCTTGATTTTTCAAAATGCTTGCGAAGTTGTATCAAAGGCAAAGTATATATAGGCATAGATATAAATTGTTAATAATAAAACAGGTGAAAGTTTGGAAATGATTACAGGGACACTGAAAAAACTAACATCAATAGAATTATTGCATTCTGTTTTGCACTTTCGGTTGTTGGACGAAGAGCACTTGCTGCTGCAGCGCATAATCGCCATGCAAATGCTGCCGAATCATTCCTTTATGGTTTACATGCTTTGTTTAAAGGCGATTTTAGGTTCGTGTTTAATTTTTTCCGACTTGGTTTTACTGCCAAAAGGTTTCTGTTTGAGTGTTGAAAATATTGGGTATTTAGTGGAAAACTGCTTCAGAATTACTGCTGGAGTTAATTTTAATGATGATGTTAGAACTATTATTCCTCTTGAATGTCTTATAATTTTTCAGGATAACATGTCAGCGCGACGAGTGGGTGTTTGCCGACATGGATTTATTACGATGTGTGGTAGCGCCAGCGGTACGAATGGCTCTGAAACTGCATCAGGATCATTTTACTGCTGGGGATGATTTCGATGATGCTGCACTGCTCTACGAACGCATCACACATCATTTGACAAGATTATTTATTTCACATGAAGTAAGCTTAGACACTTCGCTTTAAAGCTTCAAAAGAAATTTATTTTGGAGATTTTTCTAATTTCCAAACAATTTCCTTTTTTATTTTATTGATAATTAAGCATGATCCTGCTTGGAGAAGAGCTATTATAGCAAATACTCCGACTCTGCTAGCTCTGCGACACATTTATGACGATGGTCAAGATGACTACAAAATCATCATGCTGAACAAAATGCACCTCAACATGAGGTATTTTGATTTATATCTATGGATATCAATTAAATATTATTTTCCATCTTCTATCATTCATATTTTAGAGTAATAAAACTGAATCGCGAATGTGTCCGCGCGTTTTGGGCTGGACAACAGCAAGAGTTGATTTTTTTGCGAAATCGAAATCCAGAGAGAGGGTCGATCCAAAATGCTCGTCAAGTTTTGAGGTACATAAGTAGTTTTGAGGTAACAAAAACGATACGAAGAAATGATACCGCATCCTCGAAAGCCTAATGTTTTATTTTGGTTCGAAGTTCGCAATTTTTTTTAATACTCCTCGTTTTTCAGAAATATGATCAACAGCAGCGCGGATCAGCCAATCGGGTATCCAATCTATGTATCTCCTCTCACCACTTCTTTTGTTGATTCACATCCCCAGTTACACTCACTGAGTATCCCACCAATGGCATTTGAACTTATATCTCGATCTTTTCACTTTTTATGGGCTTCACTGAGCACAAATTTTGGTACCAGTCGAAGCAGCAATATACCAACACAGGCGAGACACTGCTTCAATTAGAATTTCGATTCCATAGGACATTTCTGATTTTGTGCCATTTTTTGCGCTCTAAACTTCTTTTCGAAGAAAATGAAGTCCAATGAAATCATTACGTGAAGACCTACCTGGAGCGCGCAGATTCTATTTGCGTAAATATTTTTAGCTTATGACGACGACAGCTACGACAGAAGTCGCAACACGTACTAATCCAAGTAACGAAGGCCAAATTAGCATGGAACATCAAAGTGGGATACCAGTCTTTGCTGCTACATCTATCACACCTGTCCAAAATAACAGACGACGGTTTGCAGCTGCACCCTTGATCACTATGTTCAGAGTGAGGATTTCTGATTTGAAATAATTGACGTTCCATGCTTGTCATGGAAGGTTTTTTTCATCTTCATGTGGATTCCCACCTCTAATTTTCATGAAGAGATGAAACTTTTTTCTGATATCACAAAGAAAAAAATTGCTTTCTGAGCCGCAACATGTCTTATACACACCTTTTTGGAGCGACACTTTTTTTCCAGACTGTTATTCCGATTTTGGCAAGTTTTGAATGTTTTCATATAATTTCAGCAGGAAAATTCCATTGTTTCGATCACTGGCAATGGTGTTACGAAAGTGATGCTGTGGAAAGATGCTCTAAAATTCCTCGAAGCTAATGATGCTACACATCGAGGTGGATCACTGCTAAATTCTACGCGAAATGAACAAACTGAGTATGCTAAAATTACTGATATGGAACAAGTTGGTATTCATATTTGAGACTTTGCAAATTCTCTTCAGTTCCCAAGTTTACCAGAAACCTTCGGGGCCTTAAGACTATGATTTCATTCCTTCAAAAATTCTCTAAATTTCTTTAACATTTTTTCTCCGAAGTGTAGTTTTTCTTGTACTTTTGTAGGATTTTTTTTTCCTTCTGAATTTTTAGCTTAATTTTAGCATAATAATATGCATTCAGAATATGTAGGCGTCACTTTCTCGCCAAGTCTTGTATCAAGACTTTCTTTTGAAGTAAGAACGACGTAAGAAATTTAACGTCTTTATTAAAATCACCTTATAAGGTATTTGCTTTTATTTCCAGGTCTTTACATGCTTAGATGAACCTTTAAAACCGACCAATGCACTGATTACTTGGCCGCATATTCACTGGCAAACGGCCGGTGGCCGTAGTTCATGGGATTGGATGTCGTTGAAGGGGCACCGAGGTAAAGTTGTACATAAGTGGGTACCATTTCATCCGCCGCGTGAACGGCAATCACATGCAGGAACGATCTATTTGGTGAGTAACCATTCTTCCTCGTAGACACTTTTTTTTTAACAAGGTGAGAGAAATCCGGACTTCCAGAGTAACTTCTGATTATTTAATTCATGATTTGTGATATATTCTAGAAATTTGAGGATAAGTGGATATTTATATTTTGTCACGTATGACATGAGCTGTCCCACAAAAAGACCTGTTCAACAGTCAGATGGTTTGTCCAGCGGTGTGGTTCCTTGACTCATAGTAATTTTGAATGACAAGATTTACCTTTTGATTCCGGAGAGCGCTCCTTATCTTAGTAAGATCATTTTCAAGTTTTCTCATTTCATTGACTTCTTTTGTGAATTCGATTGCAGTTATGTGTAAAAGAAATGGGTGATTGCTATGTCCCTGTTGGTGAGGACGGAATCGAATTCATCACAAAAGAAGAATACGAAAATGATATGAGAGTTGAAGTGGCTGTCAAAATGGAACTTTTGAAGGCTTGATATTTGCTTCAGATTTGTGAGTGCATAATTTCAATTCGACTGCTAATAGTTAGAAATTAAGAAACTATCCTATGAAAATCATGAAGCGTTCGGACAGAAGCTTGGTAAACATGGATTAAGCCGATAAAACCTAACAAATCTGCTATAAACCGGAACACACATTCCGTCCCAAATTTTTTGGAAATATTTACTTACGTACGCCAGTTTGTGTATGCAATGAAGTAACAGTGAATTTTCGTTTGTTTCATCACAGTAGGAGCGATTAAATAGCTAAGAGAACTGAAAGAAATTGAAAATAAGAGATCTGAAACACATATATAATGCTGGTGTTCATTTTCTAGTCTGCAAAACATCAGCATTTCTTGCTCGTGGGGAAAAAATTGTTCTTCGCAATATCACTATTTATTATTTATTAAATCATTCACTTTTCGAAACTTAAAATACATCGCCATTTCCTAGAACATTTACGATTATTCAATTTATTCATGACACGTTTCATATTTTTTATGGATTTCCCAATTTTATATCTAATCAAACAAAAATAAGTCCTTCTGTTTTTGCATTAATGCATCTCAAGTATCCAGTAACAAGACAGAGCTCCCTTTTCCTTTCATTTATAAAACACAAAACGTAAAGAGCATTTTAGCTATGACGACATAAGCGCAAGTTAGGGCAACTCATAAGCAAATTTGGTCAAATAAAGACCAGTTGCCGGTTTAGGAATGTTTTACTGAAAACCCTTTAAAATGGCGCATTGTAATTTGTAATTTGAAAAACAAAGAGCAAAAATAGAATGTTACCGTTCGGTAAGGAAAACGAAAAAATTAAACAGAACAGATATACAGAAAATTTATTCTCTTTACTCCGATGTCATTTTGTCTCATATTAACGCTATGTGGATATGTGGAAAGGAATACTGTCAGGGTGAAAACAATAATTTTATTACAGTTTAATTAAGATGTTGCATATAATCATAAAGGGGATATTAACTACGGATTTCAGCATCACAAAAATATTTGCCCGAGAAAACGTTTCTTCGTACCATAGATAAGTGATATAAATCGTCGCTTGTAATAGTTACATCCGCACCAGAAATAGTTACACCTGATGTCTACAAATGAAGCAATGTATTCATACTGTACCATCAAAACTGTCAGTTACTACAATTTTCCGTAAAGTACAATAGGTAGAATCAGGTAGAAAGGGACAAAGGGATTGCTATATTTTGACATGTAATAACAAATGACAATTCAAAGTTGGGATTGTCTATTTCACAGTAGCACTAAAAAAGGCGAAGACAGCCTTTAAGCAACAAACAACACAGAAATTGGGCAAAGTACCTCAAATTTATAGTGCGAAAGTACCAAAAAATAAAGATCTGTTTAACTGGAACTATTAGAAGATATCTTCCATTCATAACTGTCTTAAACTGCACATTGAATATTCAGGAAAATGAATCAAGATAATGAAATGAGGAACCACCAGAGGATATATAAGGGAGAAGTATGGGGTTCGGTTCTTCAGCAAAAAACATTTAACATTTACTTGGAATTGAACAAAGGTCTGCGAAGCAATTGCCGGACCACCGGAAAGTGAAAGTCTTGCTTTCAATGATCCGCTACATTCACCATCTCGAGAAAGTTCAGCCAGTTTCCAAGAGACTGTGTTGCTCGAAGGTGACCTAAGGCACTTATTTTATTGTTAGTTTTTGGAGATTTTATGATTGAGAGAAACCCAAATCTAACGAGTCCAGACTCTTTAAATGTTAAAGTCGTCATTTTAAGCCGTGATTAATTAGTAATTAGGATTTCATTTATGGTCATCGTTACAAATATCAAATCAAAGTGCATATCCCCGCTTTTTTTTGGTACTTACCATTCTGCATTAGGTTCTGCAATAACACTGACTACAGAGCCCTCTACCTTTGTAGTGAAAACAACATTCACAAGAGAGCAGTCGATACTGCTATCCATATTTAATCGATAATCAATTCTTAAATCCGTATTCTGTGCTTCCAATTTCCAGTAGACTATCAAAGCAAGTGGTGGAACTGTTGGCTCTTTTAATTCATACGTCAAGACCTAAAATAACAGGAAATGAGTAGTTCAACCTCAAGGGAGGGATTGGAAGAACTGTTTCTTCTGAACGTATATTGAGTTACCTCTATATTGAAAAACTGAGAATCTGGTTTTTCAATCTTTCGAGCAGACAACCACTCAGCTAACTGAGTTTTCTCAAATGTGAACGTGTATGGTGCAGCAAAAGCGTCGATAACTTGTGAAATCAACTAAAAACATATTTTTAGTAAAAATTACTATCTCGCATTACTGTTTCAAAATTGATCGCATTATTTCATCATTTTCTTTCGAAACTTCATTATTTCAGAGAACTATCTACTTTAAATTGATAACATATTTTATTTTAACTTGTGTAAACAAGTAGTGTGCTAGTTTGTTTTTGTTTAGCCAAAAGTAAACAAATTAATGAATGTGTTAATGAATCGACAGAATGAGTAACTATAAGAACGACCTTTCACAAATATTAGGACTAATATTACTAAATAGCAGAAGGTTGGAATTCACTTTATAACACAGAAAACAATTTCTCTAGACAACAGTACCTGATTGTTCGGAGAAATACTTTTGATTTTATCAGCATTTTTCAACGTTACGATAAGTGGATCAATGTCAGAGGTGAGGTCAGTTAAAGCGGGAACTACAGTAGCTGGGAACGACACAAGAACTGAACCGAAAACCCGAACTGTTGTCCTGCAAAATTTATTATATTTTCCGAAAATCAGAAACTATTTCCCAGTGTATTTGTTTTCAAATATTTTCATAAATAACTTACTTATTCCAGTTCTTTCATTAACTACGATCACTTACTTTGCAGAATCTGTTCCTCTGAACCACGCATGTATGTACTCATTAATTGCCATTGCAACCGGGATACGATTCTCTGCTATCGTGGCTGAAGCGCTCAATAAATTCGATGCTGACATCGCGAAAGGTGTTTCAGTAGACAAAGAATGTTCCGAAGATAAGGCTGATTCGGTTCGAGAAAACGTCTGTTCACTTCCCATCGATTCCTTTAAATGTCGAAAAATTAAAAGCAACAATTAGAGCCAGATAACTATATAAATAATCACGATGTGGATTAGCGTTCAATAAATAGGCTTATGATTTCAAGTAAAGCCACAATTCATTGTATTATGTTACAGTGCACATTTCCTTCTCTATCCATAGCAAAGAGCAAATGCTAATAAAAAAACACATGAAGCATTAAAAGACATGATTGATTGCTACAACTTAGTATCTTTACCACTCGAGCAGAATGCTGAACTGATGAGTGATCACATGTTTGCAGTGCCAAGCTAGATACTCCAGGTGTTGGGGTACTACTGTGCGGTCGTGCTCGAACTATATTTGAACCAGACATCGAAAAAGAAAATGGTAATGATGAATTATAGGGATCTAAAAGAAACATAAATTAGATAGTTTCAGCTACCATGAAGCTTCGTTTTTAGAAACAAATCCAGTTGTGAAGAATTTTATGACTACGCGTGAAACAATTTTAACAGTAAACAGATTTCAATTGAGATTACCCAAGTGTTTTCCACGAATATGATCATCACCAGTAAGCGCAGCACGAAGTGGTTGAACAATTCCTTCCAAACATGCATTGAATTGTGTTGAACGACGTGTAGATGACCATGGATCCTAAATGAAGGAAATAAATATGTGTAAGCTTCACGACAAATTATAAACTAGGAACAAGATGAAAAAACTTGCACAATCAAAAGTGCTGCTTCTGCTGAATCTTGTAGAATGTAATACAATATTTCCGATCGCGTCCCGAAGCTCATCAACCGATGCGGTAATGTTACTCTTGGATTCACTAAGAGGTTTAATACTTATGTGACGCAATTTCGCTGCTTGCCGTAGATCTTCATCATCGTCTGAAAACAGATATATTAAAAAGGAATGAATTTAAGGCACTATTTATTTTTCTTATGTTCAATCCTAGAAAAAACAACAATACAATCTACCTGAAGACTCAGTGCAGCTACTCCAACGTGATCGACCAAAATTATCACCGGCACCTTCATCATCATTATCCTCCGGTGGTGGTACAGTAGGAGGGGACGATGGCACAGCTACAGGCACATCCAATATGTTAAGAGAACCATTTGTTACAACAAACTAAAGATATTAAAATTTTGGTGAAGGTTGCACTAACTTTTTAAAACAATATACAGTGCCAATCTAAAATAAAAACTTGTCAATTCAAAATTTGAGTGGAAGCAAATTGTCTAGAACTAACAGGTTTTTCTTCGCTCTTGCTACTACTTGCAGTGCTTTTCGAGTCTTCCGTGCTGCAAAAGTTATTTAGCTTTCAAAGCAAGCTGTATCAAAAACAAATGCTGCATCATTAGTACTATTCGGTCATATAATGCTACTTGCTGCTAATTGTACGGCCGTACAAGGTCAAATATGAAATTTATGAAAGAGATATTAGTCGTGACACTAAGAGCCATTATCAATTCAACATCGCCATAAGACGTTTACATCTGTTGAAAAGAATCGTGAATATTTAGTACTACATTTTTACAAGTAAAACATACGTTGGACCGTCCATGTTGAATGCAGTGATGTCGGTATTTGACTTCTTATGTTTGTTTCGATATTTCTTCAGGAAACCTAAACAGGAACACATCAAATAATTTCAGAAATCCTAACTCCACAGCAAAAAATTGAGGAACGAAACACGACGAACTCAAAGACTCTGACTGGCTGTGACTAAATTCTTGATGTGGGGGTTCCGATGATGGCAGGCTGCTTTGCGACGCATACTTCTTCCGTTTGCCAGGCAACCATAAAGACAATTTCTGCCGGCCTAATGAAGCTGAAAAGGGCATTGATCCAGGACCAATATTTGCCGCGGTAGATGAACTGCTATCGCTTGCTACTGGAGAAGGCTGCAAAAACAATCAGCTAACTTAATCTTCCTGTACATGCCACGTTCCAATTTAGTTGTGAAGAAACAATTCAATTCCTACCATATTCAGCCGAAAAATAAGTGAAAATTGCTTCACATTTTTGCGAAAAAAATAATAAAAACTATGAACCTGAACTTTCAAAACACTAATTTCACTATTCCAGGCATCAAACGTATTGGTATCAAGTGTCATCAAATTGTGTACTATAGATAGGTGTCCATCCGCAGGAGCTGACTTATAGGCAGCTGTTGGTAAATCAGAAGAACATGGCGCCAATACAAGATCCGGTGGATTAATATCTTTAGCAGTATCAATTTCTTCAAAAACGGCAAATTCTGTAAAAAAAAAAAATAAATCAAGCTTTTTTAATTAAATATATCTATTAACCAACTAAGTTCTCTTACTGGCCAACAATCAATAAAAAAACTTTGTTGTAAAAATGGAAAAGAATTCAAAAAGCATCGTTATTTAAAAAATTCTATAATTTCTATAATCTTAAATTCAAAACACAAATACCTGGCCGATCTTTGCCTGTCCCTTTTGTTTCAACAAATTTAATCAACATCCCGTTAATGTCCAAATTATCAACCGAATCCCGATACAGAGTGCATACCTTCAAAAAACAACAACGGAGAAGTTGCTCCTAATAATAGTGAAGTTAATTCAGAACAGAAAACTGTTCAATTATACTATAAAAACCCAAACCTGTGATGTAGCAGATGCAGACTCGTCTAATGTACGCGCAAATGCTGCCATAAACGCTTTCATTTGGAATAAAAAGGCTTGATCATGTGCTTGAAATAGGCGCGTTGCTTTAAGCATTTTCTCTTCAAAATTAGCTCGTACACGCCCATACTTATCTACATAATTCTTATATTCATCTCGTGATTTGTTTAACTTATTTTCAGCCTGCAAAATATGAAAATTTAAAGAGCTTCATAGAATCTGAAAACCAATCTAGTGCTGTTATTTTCATAGTCCAGTGTGAGCACTAGCAATCTTGAATTAGAATGTAACTGAGGACAGAAAGCCAACCTAACATGCTCATTACGTATGCCAATCTCACTTATTAAAAGTCCGATAAATAGTCCGATTTGATGATTTCTTTCATACCTAATACCGAAAATTATGAAAACTAGAAACTTTTTGAAAAGTAAGGCGCAACAAACCATTCAAACTAACCTTTGAAACGTCTTTCGGTGTGGCATTTTCTTTTTTTAAACGTTCCAGTTCATTTACCCGTTGTGCGTATGTTTCTTTCGACTGAATTAATGTATAAGGTTGATGAGAAATTGAAGTCCAGCAAAACCTAATTATTTAAATACAGTCTGGGATTCGCTGTTCTAAACATACGTAACTATGAATATAGAAGATAAAACTTGCATTAGTTGATAAGACCAACTGATAAAATTAATATTTACCTTTTGCAGACATGTAGTAGTGGTTTGCATTAAATTTACTGCATCTACAACATCTTGTTCCTTCATTTTTTTCCTCGACCGTACCAAATCATCGTGGTATTTGAAAACCTGAAATAAATCGAAATATTTGTTATTGAATTAAATAACTGTCACGGAATTTCGGAAAAATGTATCATAGAAATTGGTAATTCCAAACTTTCAAAGTTTATCGTGATTACTAACATCTTTCAATAGATGTTGCAAGCTAATATAAAAGGATGCATGTATTTCTGTTAAAAGCTCCATTGTATTCTTCGTTACAAGCCATGCATTTGAAAACAACAAACTCGGTGCAGCCAGCCCATTCGTCTGCAATTTGTCAAATTTTCTAGCCAAATTTTCTGAATAATTTGTTCAAAAACTTTCTTTATTTCTTATTAAAGAACCGGTAAAAATTTGCTACTAAAATTACTAGTGTTCTTTCGATTGGCGTACTATATATATATGTATATATATATACAATATCGTGACACTACTGATTAAAAGTCAATAGAATAAAATGAAATAAAAAAGTAAAAAGAGTAAAATGATAGGAAAGAAATCTTGGAGATAACCGGTTAGCTTAGTTAAAGCTTGTATATCAAATTCACTACAAGAAAAAAATGAGAGATAATACCTTAGCAATACATTTACTCAAAAATTTGTTCCATTCCTCTTCATATGCTGCTCTTTCCTTTACAAATTGTGCAAATTCTTGTACGGATTCTTCTTCATGTTTCAGATTCTCGTATAAAACATGATATCCATGGTGTTTCTGGCCCTGACAAACAATTCCAGTCAACTAATTTAATCTTATTTACGCAAATCTTGCACAGCAAAGGAGTAGATTTTCAAAATGTCTAGAAAGATTTGCAACATATCCACCTAATCCATCTAAACTTCTACTATACTGATACCATTATTGTGTAAAGACTTTTATTTGTGAAACCCATCAATTTTAAAGTGAAGTACTTTTCAAACTCGTTTGCAGAAAAAATTTTGAAAGGTAAAAGCAATCCCTTATTCGTCAAAGTTTGTTTATCAAAAGTAAAAAATTTTGAAGATATTAAAGGCTCACCCAGAAATGTTCGGCATAATCAACTGTTGTTGCAACCATATCTATAGCTAGTTATTCAACAAAACAGGACATTGGGAGATATAAATACTGCTCAGTGTTTTCAGCATTTGACGGGAGCTTCGTCCTTTTTGAACTTAAAGTTTTGTTCATTTGCGCATCGATATGCAACAAAACGCGTTATTTCTATGTAGAAATAACAATTTATATGTGGAAACTGATAAATACTACAAGGATTAGTACGTCTATAATGAAATCAATAACAATGATATAGTTTTATTAAATTCTTTCATACCGAAGGTCTCGTAGTGTAAGAGTGTCAATAGATAAGCCAGTAACAAGAAGGAAATACTACATAGTAGATTCTGTGAGACAATAATCTAAACTGCATAAGCAATTTATATTTCCGACTAAGCTATATTGAACAATAGCGGAAGACTGTTTTTTGGTATTTCAACAACGCTAATATTAATATCATATTTACAGATTTGGTTGTCTTCGAAAATTTTTTGCTTTAAAGTGTGTTACATCTTTCACCAGAATGCCTTCATTCTATGGAAGGGATCAGTGTAGTATCGATAGTTTTTTGCTAAACTCGGAATAAAGGAATCAGCAAAAACACAAAGTTGGCAAATGAGTCATTAACCATGAAAGATCAATTAGAGATGATAAGGTCTTTTACTATCTTTCAGGCATTTTCTTCATCATTCTGAACTCTTGAAGCTTCACGAATCCTTTCCATCTATCAAAGTTTCTAATTAATATATCAGAAAGTCCCCATTCAGTTTCTGAATACAGCAAAACAAAAAAAACATTTTGTATATATTTGCAGCTTTTGATTATTATTTGGCATTATTTGATAATCACATTATAGTCAAACGGCGCGAAGTTATATGTCAACCGCTTAATTCAGTGCTCTCATCCCACATGTCAACAATTACCTATCAAAGTTACCTTCAGCATGGCTTACTTATCTCAAACAAATTTGAAAAGTGGGAGACATATTACCACATGGGTCACTGTTGACAGCACAAAATAAATGAGCGACAGTTCCTTTCAAACAATCAAGATGTAGAAAGGAAAGCCAAGAGAAAGCATTATGCCCCAGAGAGAGTCTACACTTGTATTATTGGTCGAGGATGGAATGAGAAAGAATAGGAACGAATAGGAACGCTTCTCGCTTTCTTCCTTCTTCTCTCCGTTCTTCATTATGTAGAATCACAACCAAAATATAACCAAAAATACGCTAAACGTTCCACGATCATCCTCAAACTGCTCTGTTATTTGCACAGTTCCTTATGGTAATGGCTAACGTGACGATAAATGCAGTGTAAAGTAAAGTAAAGTAAACAAAGCATACATGATCCATTGAAATTTGGATTATCCAGAGGGTGACATCTTTTTCCTTTAGCACATCAAACTTCAATTAATTTTTGAAAATGTGCAGATATTAAACTCTCAGAAAAGAAAAAAGAAACTATTTGCGAATGACATCTTCAGACTCGCCACGGAATGAGATCTTTCGACTCACCACGAATGACAACAACAACGGCGTCATTGTTCTGAAAGTGATGAAGACAGCTGGACCAACCGCAAAATCTGCGAAACCCGGTCGGCAGATGAAAGAAATGAAGATTGGACTGGAAGGAATATTTCAGGATGTTGGGAAGTGAGTTTGTGACAGACCACTAGCAGATGACGTAGTGGCCCTTTCCTGACCTGGCACACACAACCCCATGGCACGACTGTGAACGAAATGGCGTGGTTAATCGAAAATAGAGTTTCCTACCTCATTCATCCCTTGAAAGTTTCGTGAACCTTTATCACCTTTTATTATTCTGGGTATTTAAACGTGACAAGTTTTGCAACTAACTGATTGAAAACCTTTGTTTTATCTCTTTTCTCTTTCATATCGTACGGAATGCGGAGATGCAAAAGCATAACAAACTGAATATGTAGTGGAAAACATAAAGACTGTTGGGAGGAAATTTCTTTCTTAAGAAATCGATGAGGTTCTAATAACACTTCATACTAATGCGAGAATAGGCTAAGTTCGATTGGTTTCAAGTAGTGTTTTTTCAAAATTTAACTTTTCTGCAAAATGAATTGCATCTTGCGTTGTCCTTCTTAATCATTAAATTTTCGATTGAAGAAATTTATCACTTCGTTATCAAAAAATGCTGAATGTCCTTATTTCAATTGAATTTTGCTTTATTAGTACCCAGTGAATTTAAGACCCTGCGAATACGACTAATCAAAATGTCGTAGATAATGACGCATTGGGATTGACTCATTGAATCAGTGACTTCGTTTTATTTCGATGATAGAAGTTCACGCAAATGAAACATCAGTTAGAAAAACATCAGTTTGGTATTTAAAATATAGAGCTAGGAAGAGAGTTTAAATAATGTTGGGAGAGGAAGAAAAGATCATCGGAGAGAATGTAAAAAAGCCAGCGGATAAGCGGGTCGCTCGAAAGTGAATTCGATTGCATTCAATAATATATTAATGGGTTTAGAAATTCACTTGGTTGATGGCAGTTCGGACGAACAGAGGTTCGATGCCCAAAGCACTTATCACTCGCGTTGATTTTACGTCACAAATGAACAAATTAACTTTACCGCGTTTCCCAATAATTATATATTTTAGCAACCTATAATTCTGAATTATTTATTAAAACAGTTAGTAAACTTCCAAACACACTTTGATTCTAAAATCTTAAACGATTTTTATCAATAATTTCAATAGCTTTTCAGTCAAATTTTACTTCTAATTATATTACGAAATTTTCGGAGACTAAATATCGATCTAATTGCCTCATTAATTTAATTGTCCTCATTATTTTTTAATCTTTTTAAAATTTCCTCTTTTTATCGGCATTCTCTGATGTTCAAACAAAGATTGGAATTCTTCACAAAATAAAGCTGCTAGAAAACAGGATGGTTGATGTGTTGCTGTATGAATATAACAATGATGCTTCCAATCTGCTAATGACTTATTTATAAAATACTGCGGGAAAATTGTCTCCAGTTATTCCTATGTTTGTTTATGTTTTATTATCTAATTGGATGTTTATTGTTTGTTAAGAAACAGGTTCAATTGTTTAGTTAATTAAGTATCTATTCTTACAGGTTGACATATTAAGGAAAAAAGAGTATTGTTTACTTCGATTCACATAATCTCACCGCACTCCAAGATAACATGATGTATCCTCGCAATCAGTCTTTTAACTTTTACCTTCCGTCTTTTCATCAACTTATTGACGGCGGTACATGGAAGTGGAAGGGCAGAAAGTTTCCAAGGGAAGATACCTGCTTATTCTCCAAGATACCTGCTATTCTCCAGGTGGAACGAGCGAATTGTTTGGCGTGACATATTGCAAAAACCTTCTACACTTCTTCAGCAAAATGTTTCCAAATGTCGGTAATTTTAATGCATTTGAATTGAAAGCTATTAAAAATTTCAACATGGAACTAAAACCGTTTTGACATTTGGGGAAAAAATTGAATTATTTGTAAGTATCAAAGAGAATTCGATCCGTTCGAAAATTTTTTCAAAACAAAAAAATTGAAATATCACGTGAATTTTCCACTGTTAACTTGCTATTTTGCAATCGTTTGCTCGAAACTATACTGGCAGTATTTCGTTTGTCTCTCCTTTTATTTTCAGATATTTTAAACAATAGTATACTTTTTAAAAATCCATCCATCAAATTAATGTTTAGGGGAAAACAAAGAACGACTATAAAAGGATGAAAATTTGCAAAGACTGCATTATCGTCTTTTTGTTGTATAATCGCGGCGAAATAATAGATCCGTCGGTATGTTCGATTTAAAATCAGTGGCTGTGACAAATCTCCGCAATGTTCGCCGCATGTCACCTTTTACCTTTGATTTCTAACGGTTACTGAAATGTAAACAGTTATTACCTTCTACATCTACTAATTTGCTATTTCAAATAATTGAAATGTTTTACATATTACTTCTACTAATTTACTATTTCAAATAATTGAAATGTTTTACATATCCAATATATTTATTTGCCTCCGCATAAGTAGAAAGCCACTGTTAATCGGCGAGTTTTAAGATTTCTGAAAACTGTAGATTCGATCTTGAGACTACCGTGAATCTCTTTGCAAAAGCACACCATAATTTCGTTCAGTAAGCTAAATGGAATAAGCCGTAAGTAGAAAAAATGAGTGGCCACAGAAGCTAACTTTCTGAGCAAGGAGTAAGAGAAATGTAATATTTCCTTTGTTTGCTTTCAAGAAGATACGTCGTGCTAGCTCAATGGAAGTACGACAGGGATGTTTGATTTCTCGTTTCATATACAATTATTGCTCCATGTACAAATATCACTCACAAATATTACTTTATTGCTAATATTGCTTTCTTGTGAATGGCGCTTTTACGAGCTACTCGACGTATATAAATGTATACAAAGGTATATATTCAATTTCTCAATCTTGTGTAGGCAATGTTGCCTGTACCCACAGTTGGATTTGACGTTCCATAAATTTGGCTAATATAGTTTGGATTTCGTTTTTGTGCATTCACGGAACAAGAATACTTAGAATTTTTTTTAAAAAAAAACAGCTATCAATCCGAATTATACCAATCTTTTTCTAGATTTTCTAGCATTAGTTTACGTCTGACTAATGCACTTTTATAGTTTCATTTTGCATAAATTTCTTCCACTAAAATTCTGAACTAAATATCTAATTTGCCAAAATTTTTGGCTTAAATGCTTAATTTAAGTAATTTCGTGCATATTAAACCTTAAAGAAATATTCTTTTATTTGAATAAAACATTAATTGGATGATTTATATGACTTACTAATTTACAAATGATTTACATTTCTAAATATAAATCTGCTAATGATTTATAAAAGACTTTGAAATCATTTGTGACAAAACTTCATTTGTCATTACGCCTAAGCATTATTAGTACTTTTATACAGTTTTTGATTGAAAGCGAACGTCACATTGCAGTAAAATAGTGTATGCATTTTTCAGTATATTTCATACTTTTGGAACGTTTAAGGTTCAGTGATGGAACATCATAATCATCATATGAATCACGATGTAAATGACGCTAACATTTCCGCGTCTCTGATGAACCACTCGATGCACACGCATCACTCACATAATCATTACTCCACATCACATATGCATTCCATGTCATTCCATTTTGGTTCCAATGAAATAGTACTTTTTAGTTTTTGGGTTGTCAGTAGTCCGATCGGTTTGTTTCTTTACCAAACTATTATTATTAGTCGAAGGATCACTGAATTCATATTACTGCCTTCAGTGAGATATCATGTAAAAATCAAAATTTCTCAACCTACACTAAAAAAGAAAAAACTTTTTCCGTTATAGTGTTCGTATTGATTGATAATTCTAGCTGAATCGAAATTTTTGCTGTCAGATTCCTTTACCGAAGGATAGTATGCTTAAAGATGAGAATTGGACTTGTAATAGTGATTGATTCTTCGCTTAATCATTCCATCAAATCCTTTCTAAATTCAGAACTTATACTAGCCTGTGTCATAACAGTTTTGATGTGCTTTATAATGGAAAGTATCCGATGGTTTCGAGGTATCCGACCACCGTATAACGTTGATTTGCATACGGAACAGTCGTCTGTCGCAAACATCAAGTCAAGATATTTTACCAAGTTTCTTGAAAATCCTACTTTTCGCAATTATTTTTAATTGAAAATTTTCCAAAGAAATAATTTTGAAATTCCGAAGAAATAATTTTGCAATTTCTAGATTTGCTCCGCGTATTACGATGGCTATGTGCACGGATTCAATCTTGCATGCAATCCAACTAACACTGAGTTATGTCTTAATGCTACTCTTTATGACATTCAATGTATGGATTTGTGTAGCAACCGTTCTTGGTGAAGTGTTTGCCAGGCTCATTTTTGCCGTTGCATCTGCTGATAATCAAATAATGAAAGGAGTAAGTTGTCTCGAATTGAAGTTTTTCTTACTAATTAAATCGGTAGAAAGTCAGAACAATCCGAAGAATTTGAGACATGAAAAACTGCACTAGAAAAAACCGAAATTTCCTGAAAGGCTGAGAATTTGAAAGTTGACCGTTTAACAGTGAGAAACCCTGGTTGATCTCTGTTAGAAAGAATTGTTACTGCAAGTAATTTCAGAATCCGGCTGACATGGGATGTTGTAGCTGATTCCAAGCGTTATTTGATTTTTGGCTGCAGTAGTTCTATAAAGCTAAAATCTGGATCTTTCTTAAAAAGGGAATAAGGCAATTTTATTAGCCTCTGTATGTGGTATTTTTAATGTTACGAACTAATGTACTTTTTTTCCTATTTTTTTTTATTTCCTGATGATATCTTTGATTTGCGCATATGCGTTGTGACAGAATGTATTATTGGATGAAATAAAAGAAATATTGCAACACTTTTTGGATTAGGTATGAATGGAAAAAAATATTTGATTAGGTATGAATGGAATGTCGCATTTTAAAATCATATTTTGGCCGAAAAGAAAGATATCGCGGATTTTTAACATTTTTGTTGACATTGCGAGTTTTTATAGCATGGTGACATGATGCTCGGTTATGTCCGGCTACAAACAGGAAGTGTAATCGAGTGTTTAGGCAGTCCTGATGTTCTGAAGTTGAAGACAAAACCCAAAATAAATTATCTGCAGACCAGTGATTTTTACCCACTAGACTGTACTAACACTTTGATCTTGGTCACATTACTCTGCCTGGTTGTAGCTGACAAGAAATCTTGGAAAAGTGTTATGGAACTTTGATCTTTCAACATTACCATCTCCTCAAGTGATATAAAATAACGCTATAGTCATTGCATTTCGTTGCGCTATTTTGATAACTTATCACGCTTACTTATTTTTGGTATATGTAATGATCAAGCTTGACGTATCGAGCATGGCGCATAATATGCAAACATTTGGTCTCAAGCTCTATTGGTTTCTTGAAACGCTGGTTTAAGGTCGCTGTGAAGTGTTAGGTTAGAAGTCACCAACAAGTAACGCTAAAACTCTATTTGAGAGATAACGTCGCCGATTCACTGCGTCACATCCGTATTCATTTTAAAATTATGGAGTCACATTTTCAAATCCTTGTACGGAAGTGAAACACAGATTTTTGACAGAACACCTGCGTGATATTCCGCGATACTAGAGATCGCGGGAATATTGCTGAAGAGAGAGGAAGGTCGTACTTCGGTAAGAAGTGGTATGAGTAGAGATGAGGTGGTGTTTCCCGATAAAAAACAGGGTCTTTATCACTGTTACTATTCTTCCCAGATATTGTTGGGATTTGTTAAGGTACTATTGCTAAGGGCATATGGTTATAAATCTTGCCAATGTAAATTTCAGGAGTACCCAGTGGAATTTACAGCGCCGAAGAAAATTATGTCTTTTCGGTTTTTCACATTTTTATGTATATATGAAAGTTAATACATAGAGCACAGGCATAAGTGTATCGATTTACCGGTTATAACATAAACGCGAAGTGAAGGAAAAGATAGAGTAACAGCAACATGTCATTGGACAGTGAGCGAGATGATCAGAAGAAAAGTGAGGAGCAGAAGGGAATGATCTTGGAAGAGCTTCCGGAAAATCTGATTAGGTTTGATTACTTTCGTTGCTTTCTAACTACCTTTTTTTCCTACCTTCCACTTGAAGAGCTTTGTATAAGAGCCATGGCAGATTTGACAGAAAGGTCTCTTCTAATCTCGTTAAAACTCTAAGTTCGTTTTTTATAACAACTAAACTATTAATAGAATATTAGATTCAAGTACTATTTACTCTCGACCGCTTACATAGTCGTTTATATATCTAGATCATTAGATGTCCAGCTCATACTCCATTTTCATTGTTTATTTGATTCTCTCCATCCAGACTTCTAGTCTAGGAGACGTCTGGCTCATTTGCAAACGTCATTCGAACTTAATTCCTTCTTTACTTGGAAATAAATAATAAAATGGTCTAGATCTATGACAAGTTTCAAATTCACTAATCTCTAATTGTTTATGGTTTCGACTTCCCGGTAGGATTATTTATATCCGCACCTATTTTTCATAAGCAAGAGATTCTTCTTTCACGTTTGTTACCTGCAGTATATTGAGCTGAATTATTATTGTCATTTTGTGCTTTTCCTTTGTTAATGGGAAATTGAAATAGACTTCCTTGAATTTAAGATTTTTGAAAATTTGGGATTAATTTTATTAAAGATTTGCATCGCTGATGGTGAAGACATTTTATGGCAAAGAGCATTACATTGTTTTGGATTATGTGCGAAGAAATAAGTGTATCAAAGAAGATGATCTCAGACACTTGATCAAGTTTGACCAGCGTTTTCTGCGAACAGTAATTTCTTCAATCCTCATTTAGCTGGATATCTATAGTTTCTATACATGAAGATGACTTTTGGAAATATTTATGGGATGTAAGAGTTATTTAACTTCGCTTGATGATATTGTAAACCGTATCATTGTTTTTTACTTGGAATATGCGTATGTTGTATGTTTTGTTGTTAATTTCAGGTTCTAATGCAGTTGAAAGTTGACAAAATTCTAAAGGAACGTTTGGTATCAGAAGAAACGGATGGACGGGCGCGTAAAGTCAATTATTATTTTATTAATTACAAAGCATTGTTAAATGTGGCAAAATATAAAATCGACCATATGAGGTTTACCGATTTTTTTCTGAATGGCTTAATCACTATGAGATATATCGATTATGATGATGCATTACTTAACTTTGTTTGACATTTACTTCCTCAGTGCAATGGATCATCATAATTGCTCGGAACGAACTTATAATGCTGTTATTGAAATATTCTATCTTTTTGTTGGTTCGGATCGACATAGCTTAAGGTGTTCATTGGCTTCAGATCTTCTGTAACTTATTCCGGTTGGAAATCTGCGAAATCACATGCAGATTTTAGCGCAATCATGCAGTTGAAAAACATTAACATTTTTATAGACAACGTCTGGAAGTAAAAGATAAGGACGAAGTACATAAAGCTTCATACCGCTGTACCGGTTGTCAGTATCAGTATGACGCTATGGAAATGGATAAAATTTTTGATCCGCTTACGCAAGAGCTTTGTTGCTGGCGATGTCAGCAAACCGTTGAACCGGATGAAACTGCTGGTCCAACTTATGAAACAAGGCAAACTTTCGTTTTCGAAAGACTTTCCAATTTGTTAGCTTAGTTTTTGCTGCTATTTTTTCATTGGGAATAGAAAAATACGTATATATTTTCCCATTTTTCTGCTATTAAAGTTTTATATTTCTTTTTTTTCTTAATTTAGATCGTCTTTAGCGCGTTTCAATGAGCAGATGACTCCATTCTTTTCAATGTTGCAAAGCTTATACGGTATACGTCTTGCCAGGCATCTTATCGAACCATCAATTAAAGTTGCGGATAATATTTTTATAGAACGTAAGTTATTTCCTACTGCTCAACAAGGAAATATTTGGAGAAGTTAAATCGGTTTCATTTTCTTTTCATCCACTTTTGTTCCGATTTTTGGAGTTTTTAGCGGATGGAAAACGAGTAATAGCAGTTGGTGAACGACCATTCGGCGAACAAACATCTGCTTCGCGATTAATGTACCAGAACAGTATCATGGTGAGCATAGTAGAAGAAGGTGTGACTCCGAATGTTGAGCCAAAAAAGCTTGTACCCTGGCTTCACAGTAATCAGGTGTGCTTTTTCGAACTCTTCATTCGTAAAGAAAGTGTTTGAATGCCACTTCTCTGCGGTCATGAAAATAAATGCAAGTATTTTTCTCTTTTTTTCTTTTCAGAAAGATGAAGAAGCAACAAGTTCTTTCACAGTCTGTTCCGACAATCCTGCCGATTCGAATGGAATCATAGGTCCCGAAAAGAGCAAAAATGATATCGACAGCTTACTGGTCACTGAATTCGAAGAGGTATATTTCATTGTCACATTTAAGTTATAAACGATGAAAAAAATCGAATGAAGGAAGTCAAATTAATCAGAAAAATAGGCGCAAAAATATCAGTAAAGTTGGTGTAGTAGCGAGGTACAATGACTTCAATGTTTCAACTTTTGAACAAGAAAAGAAAAGAGAGTTGTTTCGACAGTGGAACCGATCAGCTATTCCTGCTTTATTTTGTCTGATACCTATTTGATTTCCAGTTTACTAGTGCCTATGTGAGGGCATGACTTTCATTCAGTACTTCCACCTTTTTAGGCAAAGCCGGGAACATCTCTTGCAGAAAGTATTCAAGAAACTGCATATGAGCCGGTTAATATGGAAAGTGACGATGACGAAGTTATCTTTGTCGCCGGAAAGAAATATTATCTAGATGAAGTTACACCCGAATTGGTGTCTCAGATGAATACTTCCGAAAAAGAAATTTATATACAAAGGACACAAGAAAATTTCGATTATTGATTTCTCATTAACTTGGCTTCCACTTCTAAGTTGATAGATTTTAGAGGAAAACTTTGTTTTGAAAATCAAGAAAACAAAGTTCTGTTGAAACTTAAGACCTTGTTTGCATTGTATGTCTATATAATAGAGATATACGATGCAATTTTATACGTGTTCCTCCTCTGGAAATTTGTATCTTTATTTTATTACAAAATTTGTAGATTAGCAGACCAATTTATACTACCCTCATAGTTTGAGGAACTCAGGCTTTTCTCGGAGAATTTATTCTGCAATCTTCCATGCATTTCGGAGGTTTTATCGATTTAGAGTCTCTCTGTTATCATGAACCATTCCCAACTGTCCGATTTAAAATTAGATTGTGTCTAAAGTTGCATCAATTGATTTAATCATTGTTTACTGTTGCGCAGGACAAATTCTTGTCATTTTTATTTAGCTATACTATTTCATTTGTTTTGTAATTATTTGGTCCTTAAATTACATTGTATTATGCTGGGCTGTACTTTCCAGGGTAGTGAGAGGTTTCTGTTTTATCAACGGCTGTAAACATTGTGCATAGCCTACATTAAAAAAGGGTGTAAAATCCTAAATGAGGCAGGAAAATCGTTATGCTATGAAGTTGAAAGGTTCATGCTTGGTGTAGTAGGATGTGCAATCTAAACTGCTGCCAGAAGTGAATGCTTTCAAAATTTCACTTCTATCACCGTTTAAAAAAAAATCTGGAACATTTCACGCTTCAATATAGATCAAGATTCGTTAGAAGAAAACCAAAATGAAATGGAGGGTGTGTCAGGTTGAATTGTTGGGACGAATATTTATGAGCGACAGGATGTTCTCATACGTATATTTGAAAATCTTGGACAGAGAACAGACAAGTTGTTTATGGTATTACAGAGACAGGAACTATAAAAATTCGCCCCAATCGTCGTTTTAGATTTTATGAAATTTGGGAAAAAAGTTCAGTGACGCACACTATCTAAAGGCATTGTTGACGTATCGGATGACATGGAGGGTAGCTCAAGATCTAATCTCCAACTCACATCACTGTGGTTAGATGGAGAAGGCCTAGGCACCTACATGATCATTTATGATTTGTGATTCCCTGATTTTCATAGAGTGATGTGAGGGTTAGTGAATGTCCGTTACTGCTTGAAGGTAAGGGATTGGGTACACCGTCGCTATGCTACAGACCAATAGGGGTTAGGGAGGTTTGTGTTTTCTCTTGTAATGTAAGGGTGAGGTTGTTTCTTGCGGAAGTCTACCTACCTGGTGCTGCTACTATCGAGGTTATTTGTATGTCTCAAGTGGTGAAATTTTATTTCACTGCAGTTAATTGAACTAGAAAATGAAAGGTCGAGGAGATACATGTTCTAATGTACCTCGTTGAAATAGGAGTCGAACTTTTTATTTCTGGGACGAAATCCTACAAAAATTCGTTAAGGGAGTTCTCAGAATTGATTACTATAAATAGGGGTCTCATTCAAATCAGAATTTATGTTGTCTATCGACTCACCTCTACCATGTTTCTTTTACGAAAACTGAGCACTTTATCGTGTCGAAAATTGGAGCAATAAGCATAAATAATTATTTCTCAGAGGAGTTTGAGAAACATTGTGTAGTAACGCCCTCGCTGAACTTCAGTTGAGAAAATTGTTCGTAGGGTCACGTAATATCTTCTGAAACGGTCATAAGGGAAGCCCTTAACTGTTACGTCCATTTATTGCTGGTATATTGGACATGCTGAGACGTAATGTTCTGGATCAGATTGATTCGTTATACAGTCATAGGTTACCAGTTGATCAATATCTGGTTTTGTGGTTGGGGGCTGCTTTAATCTGTCTTGAAAGGCATTTTCTGATTGCATTGCTGTTACTGCTGATGGGCCGTAATTGATGTGTCACGTTTTTGTTTTTGTTGTTAAATAAATTATGTTTGACGGTTTTTTTTGGAAGCATAATATAGATTAGTTCATGGTTCAGATTACTATGGGATTTATATAGATTATTTTCCGGTTTATACTCAGCAACACCACTGTAAGAAGGCGAAGAAAGCATGAATGTAGAAAAAATCAAGAAGTTGCAGCAGAATGCAGCTCAGGTGCGGACAGGTGGCAAGGTGAGATTGATTTTAATTAGAATTGAGGCTAGTTTGGTTAACAGATATGATCCGTTAGGTCTAGTGACATTTTATTAGTGTCGTTCTCGAGTAAATATATTTGTGTTTCAGGGTACTGCACGCAGGAAGAAGAAGGTCGTCCATAAGACCGCAGCCACGGATGACAAAAAATTGCAGAGCAATCTCAAGAAGCTTTCAGTAACAAACATTCCAGGAATTGAAGAGGTTCCATATGATCTGTTTTCTCCCATTGCCTTTCATTTTCTAGTAATTACTTTAATGTTTGCAAGTGTATTTTATAAAGTTTCCAGGTCAATATGATAAAAGACGATGGGACGGTGATACATTTTAATAATCCAAAAGTACAAGCATCTGTTCCAGCGAACACATTCTCGGTGACAGGAAGTGCTGAAAATAAACGTAAGTTCTTTCACATGGCATATTTTAATTTCTATAATTAGTTTGTTTTTTATGGTTGTATTTATCAAGAATAAGTTCAAGAAATTATTCTCATACTACTTTAGAAATTACTGAAATGTTACCCGGTATTCTCAATCAGTTGGGAGCAGAATCACTGACGCATTTGAAAAAGTTAGCAAACAATGTTACTAGTCAATTCAAATCTAACGATGACGACGATGTTCCAGGTTGAAATCTTTCTGGAAAGTTAATTTTTGCAAGTCGCTGGAAATAACATGGCATAATCTTTTAATAATCTAAAACCATTTTTTAAAGATAGTTTTCATTATTGAAAAAGAATAGTTTTCATTATTTTTTACAAAATTCATTTTTTTCTAATGCTGAAACTTTGTTTCATTGTTGGAGCTAACTGGTAATTGTTGGAGCTAATTGGAACTTTGCATCAAAATGGTAGCTAAACCATGAGAACATCTTAAAATGGAACAAAAAGAGAGAACGGAAGGCATAAGACGGTTTTAGCCGAATCTTTTAAGAAGTTATGCATCGAGAATTAATTCCTTCTCGATTCAAAATTGTTCTTTAAAAGTCTTCAACAAGTAGTATTAGTCGGTATAAAAAACAAAAATTCTTCAAAGCTTATGTACGTTCAGATCTAGTTGGTGATTTCGATGAGGCATCAAAGAATGAATCTAAAGTTGGTGATTGCAAGCATGAGCATGGACACGAACACGGGCAAAATTTTCATCATGAAGGTGGAGAAATGGAAACTAAACTGGCTGCTTGAAAATACTGTTGAAATTTTTCGACACCTGCTTAGCGTATTCTCTGGTAGATGGTGTTTTCCCAGATCATTAATTGTTTTTTGAAACTTTTTTGTCCCCACACCAGCTGTTTGGAATTACGGTTTATGAATCTTCTATTAGTTTTATGATGAGACAGGACATATTCCTGTGATGTAAAATTTGCTGAGAGAAATAATTTACTGCTGTGTTTTGTGGGCATAAAATGTTTCTTCGTTAAATGCTTTTCTCTGTCTGATATTTAATATATATGTTTGTTATTTTATACATACCAACTACATTTTTTTCGAGTTAAAAAGAAATTTTGTCGTTTTCAACTGATTAGCCGGCTTAGGAATTAATCAAAAAAAAGATAGAATAAGCACTAATCGTTTTTTGTTGGCTTATTACTCTTAATCATAAACATTTATGTTTAATTTTCCCAGTTTTAGTTTGATTTATTCGGTCACTTTTTCCCTTGATGGAATTCAATTTTTCTACAAAATAAATGTTTGAATAATCCTGTTCTTAGCATATAATCTTGTTTGCAATCGACTTGTTAATGCACGGTGATGGCACTCTTATTTTTCCTGTTTTACATGATCAGAGTGTTAATATTCATAAATTTGGTGTATGATCAATAAAAGTTGAAAGTATTACGTGATTATGGATTATAATCTCAATGGTCTCAATGAAACTGATTATTAAAACTGATTATGATTGTGATTATGGAAATCGAAACTGATTATTCGTTAGGTTGGCGTTAACGCCGAAAAAAAGTGGTTGGTATTTCAAAATGCATTGACGGGAAGGAACACATCGTGTCTGGTAAGCGGTGCTGCGGGATTAATGTAGGAGGATACGGTGTATTCGTTGACCTAAAGCAACAGCTATTTACATTGCTCTCATTAACACCTGGGAAATATTGACAGCTATAAGCAATGAAATGACAGGAGCGTGTAAATACTAATCGGTCACGCAATGTCGCTGTTTATACCGGATGCTGGAACCATTATGTCTTACGAACAATTTATATTTAGATTACTGATGTGTGTAAGCATCATACTATGTTTATTAGCGTGATTTACTAATTGATAGGATTGAAAGGTGATTTGGAACAAACATTCAATTCTTTAGTTGAGCTCCTCAAAATAGACTCAATTATTCGCATAACAGCAGCAAATTAATACCGTGGTTTTATTCGCTGCAATGTAATAGTTATACAGTATGAAGAGATATTCTTAGTAAAGGATATATCATGTTCGGATCAAAATTAATGATGTTTGTTCATTGTTTCTGCCTGATTGGTTATTCAGGTACGGTTTTTGACGGATGAACCTCTCTCATAATAGCTAATGGAAGTTAGGATGAATTCCATCAAGATGATTTTCAAAAATTTCAAAAAAAATGTAGCTTTTCCACATTCGGACAGAATAATTTGCTTTAATTAAGAGGTGAATTAATAGTGCAGTAATGAGAGATGCTTCAGACTGGTAATCCTGGTCTTCGAGGCTGATATGTCGGAGGTAACTAAGTGAAAATATACATGAATTATAGAGTTTGAAAGTATATATTTCCTTTAATATAATATTCGAAGTAACCAACTGAAATACTGGTAATTGTGTTTTCGCGGCATGGCCGAAGCAATGAAGGAACAACTTTTAACACTCAAAGGTTAAATATATTTTTCATTTTCAGTTTTTAAAGTGGATGGGATTCAGAATTCTTAAATTCTCGAAAACTTTTGAACTTTTGGATTCTGGACAACATTTTTTTTAGTGATGCGCCTTGCTCGTCCCAAATTTTACGAAAATATGTGTATCCCAATTGATTCAGCTGATTCAACCAGCCAGCTCATCGGCTCTGCTCTCTGTCGTTTAACCGGACAGGAAGCTGCTGATATACCTATTGGGAAATATCTTATGGCACCGCAAAAGTTCGAGTAGGTTTATAGAAAATTCTTAATCTGTTTGGCAATATTTGCAACATTTTTTTATCATACTAATGGCGGTGACATTAGAAAAAATCCTAATGATAATACAACTGCGACGGTGACGCGACTGAATTTTGATTCATTTCTTCCATATATGATCTGAAACACCATGTAATCTCACTCTTTAATTTATACGGTAATTGTGGCTACCGGTCATTGTTAGGGATTTTACAGCAGATAAAAAGCTTTAAGAGATGTAACCTCTGTTTAAAAAATGTCTGATAATTGCAGGAACATTTATTTGGGGGAGACTTTCTCTTTCTTTGTTTGCGTACAAAATATAAGCGATAAGGTTGCGATGGATATATGTATCAAGGTACATATGTCTTAAATTTCCGAAAACAAAAGTTTATCGCTTTTTTGACCCTCGAACTTATCACAATAGTCTTTTATGAAACCATTTTATCGATTTTAAAGTCTTATATCTCATAGACTGATTTGCAAACCACAAGCCAACGTAATGCTCTACCTTCACAGTTACAAGAAGCAAATGCTGTGCTTGAACCAGGGAAATGTTTGGGAGAAATTATTACGCATGAAATCAAGGAAATTGGGCAGCATATGTATGTTTTTTATGAATAATGGGATGAACGGTTCAGAATATTCGTGAAATAGTTTAACGGTATAGTCTTTTTGTGACTTTCCAAATTATCCGGGTTAGGGAAGTAAGCCGGATGATTTATTCGAGGTCTTCGAACTTCACTGGCCAATTCCACTGCAAAATCATTGCATCTCTCTGAAACTAATTCAGGATGGGTGCCTTATCAGCAATAATAGATAAGAACTTAGCTATTGCTAGTCTTTCGTGCATTATATTGGTCTCCTTTCAAAAGAGAAAATTTCTGTTTCCCTTTCTCTGATTTAAAATTAGACCAGTATTCTGTTAGCGTTTAGTTATATTTGAATCATCGGATGTTCTGGACCTTGTGATATTTCAGTAGCATGTTCTAATCATTGTTGTATATTCAGAAAGTAAAATTGAGGCTTTTTTGTTTACACATATTGGATGTGTTAACTTTTAGAACTTCATTAATCTCTCCCTTTGTTATCTTTTTTTTAAAGGATAGAAGGGACTTGTCCATTTTATTAATTTTGCAGATTAGTATGTGCCGTGAGCTATAAAACATCGAAAAATGAGATGTATTTCCGGAAATTTTTCAAATTTCCAGTCACAAAGCCAATCGACGTCCGGACAAAGTTTTATAACGCGGAGGTAGTGTCCCATAATGTATCCTTTTCCATCAGTAGGTTTGCTTGTTATGACAAATACAATTTCGAAAGCAGAACTTATACTTTTCAGTAAAATGTTTCAATTATTTTATTTCGAAGATTCAAAATCTTCAAGATAGTTACGTTGTTCGCATGTTCAATAACTGCGTGTGTGAAATAACTGTTGGCATATGAACAGCCCCTTCCATCTCAATGTTGTTTAGGATGGGAATTTCAAATTTCAAAGCCAGTGCAAGACTTAATGCAAGACTCTCTTATAAGTCTTGCATTTTGAATCTCAATATATATGTGCGAGGAATTGAGAACGAGAAAATATTTTATATGTTCCTAACTTTAACAGTTTTCTTCCTTGTCTTCTTCGTCCGTGTGTTTAATGTAATTGGTTTGCTTTGCATGAATATGTGGAAGAATGGTGTGCATAACAGTGGTATTTATCTTAATTACAGGATAATCTGGTAAGTTCGTTTGCATT